>NC_089868.1:22653519-22953519 GCF_036373705.1 Amia ocellicauda | reverse complement strand
TGCAGGTGGCAAAAAAAACGAACAAGTAAAAACATAAAAATAACATTTGCACTGCAGTGTAAACTAAAGACACAAAAAACTTGAAATGACTGAAATTAAAATTATTTTAAAGTAAAGGAAATGCTAGATGTTTCAGTTTTATATTAATCTATCAAAAATCAAACCTACAGCTATGGATACATTTCCTTTGTGAGCATTTCATTGTCAGATGATCTTTGTCAATGTGATGAATCTCTCTAGGATCTTGAACATCAATACATTTGTTGTACATGTTCTTGGCTTTAGTGACCAGTTTAGCTGGAGACTTTGTTGTTTTATAGTCCGCTCAGGCCTTAGAGATTTCAGTCCTCTCTTCAGGGGAATTCTCTAAATGATGCCAAAGCACCTGAAGAGAGTTGAGTTAAGAGAGGATTGAAATCTCTATGGCCAAAGCACCTGAAGAATAAACAGAAACTGGAATGAGACAACTACTTAATACGAGAAAAGGATGGTGTAAATAGATTAAATCAGAATACAGATTAGCATCTAACAAGCTATAGCAATATCTACTTTGTGACTGTCACTTTTTTGTTTCAATGTAACAATTATGTTAGTTAGTGTTCTTTAACTCCTTCACATGCTGAGTAATACACATAATTCACACAGGTATAGTGGCTTTTGATCCATACAGTAACAACGCCGTTGCCAAATGTGTGTTTTGCAATTCTCAATTTTCCAGACCAGTAAATTACTCGCTTACTGGACTGAAATACATCACAGGGACTGTCCCTGAGTCGTTTCCTCTCATCCCTCAAAGGAGTTCTTGGCTGTCATTTTCTGTTTGTAGAGGTTTTACAGCTGCTGTTTTCGGGAAAATAACTCGAAGGAAAGTTCTGGGAGACTGGAAAACACATAAATCAATTTCCAGTGCGAGGACGATTCTCTGACCTGTTCTACTGACTTGGCAAGTCTGCTAGTATGGACTTTTCATCTACAGTTATGATAATGTTTGGCAATTAAAGCATTTGCTTATCTCACTGTTTTGTAAACTGGATGACAAGAATTTAAAATGTTTGTCAGAGACTGGGTTTGCGCAAATTTGAAAAACTACATTATGACTCAGATGTCAGATGTCATCTTAGGGGACAAGGCATGTGTGGAGATTCCCAAAGCAATGGGGCTGAGAGAGAGTTAGCCTGGTAAAATATGCTTATCGGCATTTGGGAAGACAATAACAAAGCCCGGTGTCTTTTAATACTAAACAAATTCAGTTTAAAAAGCTGTTACACCAGAAGCCAGCTATGCAACCGTATCCGAGTGTTATTTTAATCAAATTAGCCACTCTGGACTCCAAAATGACTTCCTGTATTTAGTATTTAGGACATGTGTCTTGCAATTGGACCAAACTCCCTTTTAAGGCAGTACAATTGTACGATTGTTAAATTGATTGTAGCAGAGGTCCAGTACATATTATGACAGAAGTGTACTTCCTACAATTATGGGGTGTTGTTACGTTGAGAGTCCATCAAGATAATAACACACCATGACATACAATTTCGATGGTATACTATAGTGGCCTTATCTTCAATCACGGAGAACGTTTGAGTGCAACAGGAAATCAGGAACAGCCCATCCAAACTAACTTCTCTTGCTGCCCAACAAACTGTTCTGTAAGAGAAATGGACGTTTAAATCTCTGACCATCTGTCAAAAAGGCCTGGAGCGTCATTAATGCCCAGAGGGGGCATATTAAAGACTATATATCATTGCTTTGTACGTGTCCCTGCTCTGGCATCCTCAAGCAAACCTAATGAGAAGAAACCATATTAGCTTCCAAAACATGGCTTGAGAACAGATTTTTACATGAGTGATTCTCCTGCAGGAGGAATCGAGAGCTATTACATAACATAAGCAAAGCAAAGTGGCACCCAAATAATTACCGGTTAAGATAATAGTGTTCTTCTCTGCAGTTCAACAAAAGACCGATCTGAGTAACAGGGAATGTTGTCAATATATTGCTTCTTTGGGGAACATCTGGTACTCTCTGATAATTACAACGCTGGCTTTGTGCTACATATTTCTGCGGAGAGTTTTACAAATCAATGTGGGCAATAAAAGCTTTTCATCGCGTCTGTTTACTTTTACCGGAACTCAAAGTCTTTCGTGTGAATTTTGCCTGAATGTGCTGCAAATGAAATAAAAGAGAAATAAGTCGTGTGTCACTCAGCCGTGATTGGGGACCAGACTGAAAAGCATCGATAGTGAACCCATGTCACAAGATCATTTCAGAAGGTTTTATTTTAGATTTAGAGACTTTAGGATGGATTCAATGCTGTGAAGCACTGGTGGGAGAATTGCAAATGTAGGTAGTGTTGTTAAAGTCCGTGGAATCAAATCTAAAAAGATCTCCGGTGTCTAACAAGCTTCTCACAGGTCTTGCTTCGCACAACAATGCTGTGGGAGTCGTCACATACTTAGTAACACACCGAAGAAGTGTGTTGCAATTGCTTGTCAATCAATTTAATGACATGGCTTGTGTTTTGATGAATTCTTCTTATATAAAGGCTGCTTTTATATTGCGCTATTTCTGGTGTCTTTCTGCTTCAGCTGCTGATTTAAAAAGTGCTGGCAGGCTGTTCACATTGATGCTGGAAGAAGCAATTGCCTTCCCTGGCCAAAGTGAGGGCTGTCATTTACTCTGCAATCCTAAAACAGATCACAGAAAAAGCTCTGACTCACTTTGCTGAAGCTATATAAAGAAGTGACCACAGTGTTAATATCCACTCCATCTTTTTCCTATTAGAATGAACACAGGACCAAAAATAGATCTGACTGGTCTTTTTATCTCTCTCTCACACACACACAAATATGACCCCAAGAAGGGAGAGCAAAGAGGTCAAATGCATGCGGATAAATTACCAATTTATTTTGTACAGTTCTATCAATTTGAATACATTCATTACAAAGGAGAACATAAGAACATAATAAAGTGTCCAATCAAGAGGAGTCCATTCGCCCCATCGTGCTCATTTGATGTCCATTAATAACTAAGTGATCAAGGATCCTATCCAGTCTGTTTTTGAATGTTCCCAAATTGTCTCTTCAGCCACATCGCTGGGGAGTTTGTTCAGATTGTGACGCCTCTCTGTGTGAAGAAGTGTCTCCTGTTTTCTGTCTAGAATGCCTTGAAGCCCAATTTCCATTTGTGTCCCCGGGTGCGTGTGTCCCTGGTGATCTGGAAAAGCTCCTCTGGTTTGATGTGGTCGATGCCTTTCATGATTTTGAAGACTTGAATCAAGTCCCCACATAGTCTCCTCTGTTCCAGGGTGAAAAGGTTCAGGTCCTCAGTCTTTCAGTAGGACATTCCCTTCAGACCTGGAATAAGTCTGGTTGCTCTCCTCTGAACTGCCTCTAGAGCAGCGATATCTTTCTTGAAGTGTGGAGCCCAGAACTGTCCACAGTATCCAGATGAGCTCTAACTAGTGCATTGTACAGTCTGAACATTACTACCTTTGTTCTCAATTCTACACTTTTGACAATATACCCTAGCATTGTGTTTGCCTTTCTCATGTGATACTTCATCTAGTTCTATTCCTCCCATAGTATAATTATAGTGGACATTTTTGTTACCTGCGTGTAATACCTTGCACTTGTCCACATTTAATTTAATCTGCCAGGTGTCGGCCCACAACTGAATATTATCTAAGTCCCTTTGAATAACCTGTGCTGCCGAGAATGTATCTGCTGAGCCACCTATTTTAGTATTATCTGCAAATTTGACAAGTTTGCTAACTATCCCAGAGTCCAGATCATCTGAGTCCGGATCATTAATATAGATTAGAAACAGCAAAGGCCCTAGTACTGATCCCTGTGGAACTCCACTAACATCCTCACTCAAGTTAGAAGCGACTCCTCTAATCAACACCCTCTGTTTCCTATACATCAACTAGTTCATAATCTATCTACGTACATTAACCTGAGTACCTACAGCTTCCAATTTGAGGATCAGTCTTTGGTGTGGAACCTTATCAAAAGGTTTTTGAAAATCTAAGTATATCATATCATATGCTTTCACATGATCTACAGCTGTAGTTGTGTGTTCAAAAAACTCTAATATAACATCTACTTTTTTGGTCCATCTTATTACATCTTCTGTTGATAACTTATTAAAAAAAGGGTGCAGAAATACAAATGAAGGTTTACTTTACGTGTTACCCTGTTAAATAGCAGTAATTGGAATGAAAAATACATATATAAAACAAATATGAATGAAGACAATTTCATTATATATTATTGCACACTGAATTTAAAACTGCAAGGATAAACTTGCCTTCATTCAAAATGCAGAAATGTATCTCACATTTTCAGTTTGTTTAAAAAAAGAAGAACAAATCAGATCGGGTGTAAAAGATCTTTCACATTTATGCTGTGAATTATACAAATTACTTCCAAGTCCAACTGGGTTGTGAAATATTTGCCAGACACCTGCATTGAGAACTGCAAGGCACGGTGCTAAATTTACAAATTTATATAACTCGTTCCTTCACACTGAATACATTTATGCCATTCAGTCTTTTTATCTGCTTATAATTTACTTTTTATCACCAAGGAAAAGATTGCTATAAGGTGATTCTCTGTAATCAATGTTGTTGTTGGAATGAAATACTTTATCACTGTCCATCCAGTTGTTTGCAACTTTGCAATACTTGTTTGAGGTTTGAATTTTGAAGGTGATACATTTTAAATAAACCCTGTGAAATTGAAACAAATAAAAATGTCCAATCACTTTGCAGGCAACATCTTATTTTGCCTTTTAAGAATACATTTTACAGCAAACGTATACTATAACAATATGCAGATATGCAAAACTCAATTGGATCCAGTGTGCTTAGTTTATCTAAGAAACAGCCCCTGGCTTCACTGTGCTATATTTATATAACCTTTGCATTCAGCTCAATTCAAAATGTCATGAATCATTAACATCAAATAAGTATGGAATCTAACCTCTGGGTGAACATTTGCCTGCTTATTAGAGCGTGCATATTGTATTTATTTAGTTATTTATTTAATATTACTCAAAACTTGTGCACACGGCATCCTTGACAAACACATTTATAATCGATGATGCCTCTTTCATTTCATAGAAATATTGTAACAGAACGTTGCTTGTGACTAACCAGACTTAAGTAATATGTTAAACTGCCTTTATTTAACCGGTGAGGCCCGGATTCAGAGAAGCACAACAGACACAGAACTCAGGACTGAGATTATCAGCACTAGTTACATCTTGACAGGAATCCACTGAAGGCATTAATTACATGCCACTCAATTGTAAGTAAATGTTTCTCTGCCTCTTCAGTATTGCAGTACAGCTTCTGTGTCAAATATCAGCGAGATTTACGCTCTACTTGGTGGAAGTGTCGCTGTTGTTGTCATCACTTAAAGATACCTCTTCAAATATGTCAGAAGTATTACCTACATCGTTTGAGGTTGGAGTTAAATAATATTGAATTCATAAACTCTTCTCACTGGAATAGAAACCATATATAATTTGTGTTTGTTTCAGGTTAAGATGTATTTCAGTGAAACACAAACAACAGACAACAACAACAAAATATGTACTTTTATTCCATCGTTTATGTAATAACATATATTAATCTAACTCATCTAATCAAATTCAATACTGCACATACTGTCTCTCAGTGTCAACAACCTGCCTATTACAGTGTAGTTTGTTTTCCAGTTATTTTATGATGTTTGTCAACAGAGATAACTTGAACTTCCTACATATTGAAAGCTTCCTCCATCGAAGTGTGATTATTAGGCAAATACACACACTTAATTTAGTTTTAAGGTCTGTCCTTAATTGGGAACATTAAAATAAATGGTTGCCATCAACATTCGGTTATTTTACATCCAATCCGTTAAAGGAAAAATAATAATAATAAGATGTCACTGGAACCAGGTGGGTATGCTGTGAGAAGATGATAACCACCATCTTAATTGTAAAACATCGACAACCTATATCAGAGTATTATTCATTCAGTTTTTTTATTTAATTTTTTAGAACATTTTCTTCTTTAAAGCGTTTTCATTTATTATCTTTAAAGCTCTTTATGATGAAGATGGAGTCAATAAACATATTAGAAATATTGTGTTTGGCACAATATTATGTCATCAGTTTCCAGTATGATCTTTCCATCTTGTTAAACATAATTTGGCGATTATAACTAATTTGAATAAATGAATTATCCATATCAAAGGCAAATATGTTTGAATTATGTACTTATTGTTATTATAAAGTTATTGACTATTTTGTTTCCTTTTGAAGAAACATTGTTATGCTGCAGATTTTTTATTTTATGTAAGTGGGTTACATAAACTGTATCATTGTGTGTGCAATATTACCATGTAGTTATCATGTACAAACTTCAGGATTTTATGTCCTGGTTTCCTGTTGAAACAAACCTACGAATGAACTGAATCTCATGAATTGGACCAGACTTCCTCGACACGGCCGCCACTAAGAGAATCGGACTCGTTTGGGTTGTTCCGTCTCAATAATTAATTAATTAATTAATCAAAAGTTTTTTAGTTTTTTTTCATTCGAGTCATTAGACTGACCAAAATTAATTAATTGATTTGATAAATTAATTGAAGTATACTATATGTGGCATAAATAAGCCTCTTCAGATTCAGTAATACTTCCCACATGGGCAAGCGTGTCAGGATCATTTATTTCTTGGCCGACGCCCTTATGATGATCTCACGAAGCGAGTCACATGAGCATGAAATATAATTTAGTCCCAAAAAATGCTATTTCATGCCATAGCTTTTGTGAATATCTTATACCAAAGCTGCCGATAGGCCCTGTGTGCTGTAGCCAGGCAACAAAGTCTCTTTTGCCTGAAATTAAAAGTCCACGAGTGACCTCGCATTGTGTGAGTGTTATTCTTTCGTTCAGATAACTGGAGATGCATTCACAACCTCACACTGTTTGTTGGGGCCCGTAAAGTCCTGGGGCTCTGCTGACACCGGAGGGAGAGCGATCGTGCTGGCTATCGGCGAGTCCGCAATGGGTAAACACATAAATACAAAGAGTATTTAAAGAGATGATGCATATACATGCGGTTACCGATATTAGTGAAAGAGACATCCAATTAATCAGAAATGCTCTGTAATTCTTTCCATGCAGGTACGGCACATCAACTGCCACTACGAGGCCAGCCAAAAACAATACACGTCATTCGTGAAAGATAAGGAAAAAAAAGCATTACTTAGAAATTCAATCTGTCCACCGAACTGTTGACAAAAGGATTATGTACAAATATACATTATTTTTAGTAGCAGTAGTACTATTTGGCCCGGCCAATTATATTGTTTTTTAAACATGGGAATGCATTTCCTCTCCTGCCTTGAGTTTATGAGTAAACACAGCGAGACATGGTGCAATCGCACACGCGGCCGCTGACCTTCTGGTGCCCTGGACCTCCGAGAGCCGACCTCTCTTATCCATTGGCACATCTAAGGCAGCCTGTCTCATCTAGATCTGCTCTAGTCTCCAAGAATAGCAACAGCTATTTGCATTCACCAGCAGGCAGAGAGAGAGAGAGAGACAGAGAGTGCATTCAGACACATCTGAGAGTGAGCCTCATTGCCACACTGCAGAGTATATAAAACTATGAATAACTTGTTTCTTGTGCTAAGTTTCATTCTTTCTTTCTCCCCCCCTTTGGCAGTAATTCAGAAAAGTAATTTAAAATCTATTATAAGAGGGGACCCATGTTGTTGGAGTCAGCAAAGGCAACATCTGTCCCTCCGAGGGAAAAGAGATGCCATCAGAGGGTCCGCGTCGCTCAGAGATGTTTTTGTTGTTGTGTTTCATCAGATGAAAGGATGAGCCAGGCTTTCAAATGCATCAGGGATACCTTTTCATCTGGTTTCTGTCCACACTCCCGAAGTCTTACCAGAGACCTACTGTTATTAAAACAAGGGGAAGGAAATCTGAGGTGGCCTACAATTTTTAATGAGACCAGCACCGGCACCTTCTGAATGTAAATTGCTTTGCACTCAGAAATGGAAAGATACCACTGATTTACAGTATGTGAATTTCACAGGTGTCAGATGCAAATGATAAAATGTGAGTTTTGTTCATGTGTAACTACATGTGTGTTACAAAAAAACACATTTCTTTTTCCACTATAGAGAGAACTGTGTGCAATGTCCATCAGCAAATTAAAGCAATATTAATAAGCATTGATTATAATTTAATTTTAGAAACATAAGAAAGTGTCCAATCGAGAGGTGGCCATTCGCCCCATTGTGCGGGTTTGGTGTCCATTAATAACTAAGTGATCCAAGGATCCTATCCAGTCTGTTTTTGAATGTTCCCAGATTGTCGCTTCAGCCACATCGCTGGGGAGTTTGTTCAGATTGTGACGCCTCTCTGTGTGAAGAAGTGTCTCCTGTTTTCTGTCTTGAATGCCTTGAAGCCCAATTTCCATTTGTGTCCCCGGGTGCGTGTGTCCCTGCTGATCTGGAAAAGCTCCTCTGGTTTGATGTGGTCTGAACTAATAATTAATTAAATATCAAAGGTGAATTCCTTTCCATAAGCTACCAATATATACATTAATGTATATGATTTGTAAGTGTATTAGATATTCAATAATAATAATTACAATAAATACCCCCTTTAAGATGACATTGTACTTTTCTTGTTTTGTTTCTAATGAGGGAAAAAGTAATGGTTAAACGTTCTCAATTGACAGCAGAACATTGTTACAAAACAGGCTTCCATCTCTACTGTCTAACCATATTCAGCAGCCCCTGTCTCTGCTCCCGGTGAGGGGCACCATGGGTAATTGTAACTCGCTAATAAAGGCGCATATTATAAACACATATTAATCATTTTGGGAATATACTGAATCAATCTTGGGGTAATGGTGTTATAAAAGAATGAACAGTTCATCTTGGCATCCCACGCCGGAGGGATAAATGGATTGTTGCGGGAGCCTACGTGATACACAAATCAAATTAAATGCTTTCAGAAAGGGGATTCCACAAAGGAGAATGATGTAAAAAGCTACATGAGCACCAATGCGATTCACCAAGGACATTCACCTTAGTCAGGATTGGCATTTGGAAATCTTAATCGACGCATTAGGAGATCTCAGAGACCTACAGACTGGCACCTAAGCAGGTGATTAACAGGGAAAATGTCTTCTGTACTAAATAGTATACTGTAGATTACATGCTGAAGGTGTTTTATGTATGCTGTTTGTTTGTTGAATTAAAGTTCCTATATCAAAGACCATAAAGGTTATTATTGTCCAAAACATCAATCACATGTGACTTTCAGAGTTTGTCTTCTCTCTCTCTCTCTCTCTCTCTCTCTCTCTCTCTCTCTCTCTCTCTCTCTCTCTCTCTCTCTCTGTCTCTGCATCACGTCTGAAATGGTCACAAAGTGCTTGAAGGACACCATTCAGACACCAGAAAACATACATGATCTATGAATCACTCTGTGAACCCGACAGGAAGTGATCGTGGCCTGTAGGTCACATCAACCACTAGGATAAGTGCTTTCAATGCATGTGGACTATGATTAATGCTAGCGATTCTTTACTTGACCATCAGACTGACTGGACAGAATAGCAGGCAGATAGATTTGAAATATAATTTTGGTATATGCTCTGCATTGACGGTAAATCAGTTTTAATATCAGATAATCAAAGATTTGGATGTCAAGATTGTTCCATCTGAGCGTGTCAGGAAGAAGAAAAGAAAGACAGAAGGGCTAAGAAGTATTAGTTTTATTACTTTAAGGTAAATTCTCCCCTTCATGATTTTGCTGTGTCTCAGTCATGACGTGGATGACTATGGACTTTCAAAACCAGTGCTTTCGTTATTAAGAGGTGAACTGTACTACTTTGTAATTTTATCATCATTCAAGATATTTACAGAATGTACATATTTTTAATTGTTTGACGGCATTACATACTTGATTTGGAATAAATGGTCCAAGGTCTTATAATTGCTTCGCTGCAAATTGTAAGGAACAAATAAAAAAGGCTTCACCATTTAAAAGGTTGCTGATGTCATTGATAATAGTCATCTGATGACTGATATAAAACACGTATATATGTTCAACAGGGATGCCTTTCTGTATATTAATCATTGGCATTTCCAGTCAAGATCTGTTCAGCGTGTCAGTGACATTCAACTGATTCTTTCCCAGGTGAGAGATATAGATTGAGCGTTGGGTTCCTCCACATGTGTGACAAATTCAACAGAAGCAGTGACAAAGTCTCTCTTGCCTCAGAGGGTAGATTGTGATGCTGTTCTTTATAAATGCTAGCTTAGGAAGTGTGTGTGTGTGTGTGTTTACACATGTGTGTGCATGTGTGTGGGTGGGCCCAAGGTTACTACTGATATAAGCGGGGAAAAAACACTTGATTGAAGACCACTTTCATACTTTTTTCTTCAGTGCTTTGGTCAGAAATAGAAGGCGAGGATGCCAAACGCACAGATGCCCTTTACATATTGCGACTGGATTCAAGTGGTGTCTGGAAAGAGAAAGTCATTTGCACATTTATAGGTCATTCAATGTGGCTGTTTATGACAGAAGCAAACAAGCAGAGTGAGTGACATTTATGGGACCACAGATTTTGCCTAATGCAGTCCTGTTTGCTAGTGCTTCTTAGCTCACCTTAAGTATTTGCATTTTTCATTTAATTTTGCAGACAATAGATGTTTTCATGCACAGATGCACCAAAACACATTGCCAAAGTGATTGTCTATAAAACAAACAAACAAAGATGGCAAGTTTTGTCATAAAGCTTTGAGAAGTGGCAGCTACAAATAAATGGATACATTTAAATGCCATCTATGAACTGCGGATAGTAACACTTGCTATACATTTAAAAATGCACCTATGTTGTGATGAATTTGAGCTATTATTGGTCCAGTACATACATATTTGTCACTCAATACACAATGAGACTGACACATGCATTTAATATAAGATGACAAAAAAGACACTGGATACATTGAGCTCTGTAAACGACTTTTGAATATCCAAGATTAATTTGCTTCACAATACCTGGATAGTGCAAGCATGGGAAACTCTGACTTTACCCAGTTCATCCAATTTAGTTTTATAGGCAATCCATTAAAATCAATCACTCCGATGAAAGGAGAGATTACAGCTGTTTTTAAGCAACGTTTAAGGGCTGTCTTATCAATTTGAAATATACTCTTTGGCTTCAGATCTACCTTTCACAAACAGGGCCCCATCCCCATCCAATAGTGTACAGAGTATCTCTTGTTTATGACTCACTTAGCAAAAGGTTGCACACGTTTCTTTGAACTACACTTCAATGAACTGGAAATGTATCCTGGCAACAGCAGGCATCTTGAACCGGTCAGGATTGTATACAACACAACATCCACACAACAATTTAATTAATCTCAGCAGATACATGCATCATATGCAGTCTAAAAATTGAAATGTCATATTCTTAAGAAAGGAATTGGTAAACATATATGACATATATTCATAGGAAACAGGAGAAACTGATGTGGAATTATTTGATTGCACTTTATGACATCAGATAGTCGATATACGTCACCTACACTTCATCAGGGGCATCATAAACGCTGTGGACAACACCCATATCTGACAGACATGATTTAAACTCGTAACGCAAAATTAGTCTTCGTGCCAGTGCAATATAATATCTATGTAATAGCCCTGGCAGCTCAGGAAATGCAGAGAAATGCTACTATTGCAGAACTGTAAGAAAATGTATCATGAACCTAGATTGTGCCTTAGTTTGAGTCTTGCTTGTCTGAGAAACATTTTAATCAGTTTCCAATCATTACTGGACACTGAGACAAGCATGGAAGGATCTGAATTCGGTTCATCATATTACTACCTTGGGAGCATTCATTTTTTCCCGACAATGTGCGAATAAGGTCACAGGCTTTCAAAGAGCGTAACATCAGTGCCAGTTCCTGTAGTGGAAGTTACTAGTTACTAATGTTTTAGGTTTACAATACGATTGGTTTGTATTTTCCATGACATTCCTGTTCTTTTGTTAAGGAAGTGACTCACTAAAAAGATTTAAAAGTTTTCAAAAATATATGTTCCATCATATAATGTTCCCCAGTGTCAGGTATGGAAAAGTACTTTTTTCAGATGGAGACATCTTTTAAAAAAACAATAATAATATTTGAAGATAATTATTCATTTTAACCTCTGAATTCAGTACTTAATGACTGTTATGTCTACATGAAACTGCTTGAGTCTTTATAATAAGACTCTTAGAGAACTGATAAAACAATACTGGTGGAAAATGTTCAAAGTGTGTGACTACCCTCTTGTGATGGTTTCAGGCAATAGCACTAGACTGAACTGAGATATTATTGACTGTGGAAACTTGTACTCTGAATCACAGCTGTGGAGACTATTAACTAAAATTATTCTGAGAAAGTATTACTGTAACAAATAAGCTTAAGTACATATTTATATCAGTGTTTGTTTTTGAACTAGCGTGCCATGGGTGTGCTTACAGGTATAAACAGGTGTGACTTAGACTGACTGAAAATGTAAACAGTAAAAAAATAGATATACACTGATCAGCCATAACATTATGACCACCTCCATGGATCGGACTTGTTTGTCCAGCACATCCCACAGATGCTCGATTGGATTGAGATCTGGGGAATTTGGAGGCCAAGTCAACAACTTGAACTCGTGATTCATCAGACCAGGCCACCTTCCTCCATTGCTCCGTGGTCCAGTTCTGATGCTCACTTCTGATGTAGGCCCTTTCGGCAGTGGACAGGGGTCAGCATGGGCACCCTGACTGGTCTGCGGCTACGCAGCCCCATACGCAACAAACTGCGATGCACTGTGTGTTCTGACCCCTTTCTATCAGAACCAGCATTCACTTTTTCAGCAATTTGAGCTACAGTAGCTCATCTGTTGGATTGGACCACACGGGCCAGCCTTCGCTCCCCACGTGCATCAATGAGCCGCTTTTCCTTCCTTGGACCACTTTTGATAGGTACTGACCACTGCAGACCGGGAACACCCCACAAGAGCTGCAGTTTTGGAGATGCTCTGACCCAGTCGTCTAGCCATCACAATTTGGCCCTTGTCAAAGTCGCTCAGATCCTTATGCTTGCCCATTTTTCCTGCTTCTAACACATCAACTTTGAGGACAAAATGTTCACTTGCTGCCTAATATATCCTACCCAGGTGCCATGATAACAAGATTATCAGTGTTATTCACTTCACCTGTCAGTGGTCATAATGTTATGGCTGATCAGTGTATGTGAATAAATTATTAAGAATAAGTCTCTCATTCATTTAAATTAAATAAGAATAATAAAAAAACACAAATTGGTGTGCCTCCAAATATTCTCACATAGGTGTTCCTTGTATGACATAAATTACCAACCTAACTATAATAAAATAAAATAACAGTAACATAAAGCATAAATCATATTCAGAATCTTTATTCTAAACTGTGATATTGCATTGTGTTGCAGAAAGGAAAGACATTGCACTATAACCCATTATATTCAACAGTATAAACCACAAGTTCTACCTTCATTTGTACCACTAATTAAAACTGAGCTTGGTCAAAATACCAAACATGCAACTTAACATTCTTCTAATCGTGATCTTAATCTCAGAGACCCAAATTGAATCAGCTACACAGTCAGTTAAAACAAATATGGCACTTAATGCTCCTATCACCAAATAATACCTAGAATCTTTATTTGAAACTGTACATTACCTGTGCCTTTTTAAAGCCAAACAACAGTCTGAATCCTAATCCTAGTCAGTACGAATCTACTTTTGATTCAGCTAAGTCATTATAAAGGGAAACCCAACCCTTAACGGAAGCCTTAATTAATTGCAACTTAGTCTGGACAAAAACTACAAAAATAAATCCAGTTTAAACAAGCATGGCAATTAATCTAAATAAAACGTATAATTGACAAATGTTCTCTTTATGGAATGTTGTTATCAAATATCAGAGGAAATTAAAAATTAATTAAGTACATCATTCCTACCAGAATTACACACCTCTGTGTATTTGGATGAGCCCAGGTTTCTGACTTAAAGTATGTTTAGTTTCCAAGTTTTTTGTTTAAAGAAGCAAGCACATTTATTATTCTCTGTAACATCCAGTTTAATGCAGATCTTAGCTAAATATTTTCAGGTAAATCAGCATCTCTTTCACTAAGTGAACCTTCAGCAATACTGTCTTCTTTCTTGATACACTTCATATAAACCACAGTGTAGATTCCTCTTCCCAGGAAAATCAATGCAATGACAGCAAAATACGAGCCGTAGATAAAGTACTGCAACATGAACAAAGGTAAGGAGAATAAGTCACACGTATTACATTTTTGCAGCATATGACAATGAGTATAGATTATTAGCTTAATAAATGTGAATTGTTTACAAGTTTCAGATTATGATCCCATTCATATATTAATTTTCTCACCATGGTAGATTCAGTGAAGTATTTACAGTTACACAGTATGTTAACCAACAGACATTTTTTGAGGGGGTAATCAGTGTAATTAACTCACTTACCTGAGTCATAATGCTTAAATTGAGGCTCTTGGTATTGATGACAACTGCCGTCAGTATGGACTGGAGCGCGACGGCCACAAAAGTGTTTACCCCAAATATTAAAGCGTAGCGCTCCTTGGTTAAGTTTTTAGCAATCTGAAAACTGAAATATTGTTTTATGTTTCGGGAGAACATCACTGACAATTTGACAGTCCTGGGTTTCATTAACTGAAATAGAAGAAGAAGGAAAACTGTCTGCCTGGAGAGTTCCCCCAGTATGCAAATGTGAGCCTTTTCTTTCACATACACTGTGTCACTGTGCTTTAAAACTCTGATTAAATGCATTGTATTGTTCAGTGCAAATGGAAATGATTAACAATTAGGTCTATAACACAGAGACGAACTGTAACAACCACAACTATGATATCAGACATGATTTATTAACTTGCAGGACTTAAGAAAAAGACTTACGTGCAAATTGTGATCAGCTGCATGTATGAAGATTTAAAAACCACGTAGCAGGCGTAGCACACCCAGATGTTGCCTGTCATGTCCATTAGGTACACAGAACCAGCATTCAGACATGAAAACAAACCCAAGGCCAGCTCGCCCCAAACGGACCAATCAAGTCTGACATGACCAACGGCGAAGGACGCAGCGGCCCCTGTGAGACGACAGAAAAATAACAAGCATGCAACTTGTTGTCGTGAAAATAGAACTTGTCATGATTGCCTGCCCACTTTCCCAAAAGCTTTGTGACACAAGCTGCTGTTAACAAGCACGGGTCTGTCAAGGGTAGACAGCCCAAAACTACCTCACAATCCCTAAAGCCTTTTCACTCTGCAATATATCATTCATTTCATGCAAAGCCTACAGTATACTTCATTCAACCAGCAGAGATCAATAGCAGATTTACATACGGGGCACCACAAATGCTATAATAATTCTTGTTTCAGAAAAAAATAAAAATGATTAAAATGATTAAAATCACCAGAATTAAGTATTGACCAGACCTAAGAACTGGAACAGAAATATGAAAGGGATGGTAGGTTATTATTGAGCTTGCTTTTGATTGCTCATATGGATAACAATTATAGACTTAAAATGACAAATAACACGTTTTAACACACTGTTGAAAAATAACACCACAAATAATGTTAAATACATTTGTTTAGGTACAAGTTATGGAAACTAGATGACAATACATTAACATAAAGAGTGTTGCTTTTTTCAAATTTATGATTCATTTCTTTAAAAAACAGGTCAATAACTCGTTTATGTGTTGTAATGAGATATGGATTTATTCTTGCCTTAATTTACCGATGCATTTATATTTACATAATACATTAAGTGTTACAATACTCTAAAACAATACATTAAATGTTGCTGCTACTGCTGATACTATATATTTTTTGTATTTATGCTTCTGGGATATTCAGTCTTTCATAATGCAGTTTAATATGGACATTTATAAATCATTAACAAGCATTTCCTGTTCCCGACACCATGTTCCTTCCAGCTGTTTGTGCAGACAGGTGTGTTTGCCGTCTCTCCCCCTTTTCTCACCTGACACTATATTGTACACTGCTGGGGGAATGATAGGGAATCAATAACATCATTTCACAATGTAATTATTGCTGCCAAAATTCAGAAATCTCATTGTGGGTAGCTGGACATAATTCTCACCCGCAAGTGTTGCAACTGCGTCAACACCGCCATTGTACGCCGTGAAATTCTTCGACGGCTCTTTATGGGACCAGAGAATTTGCACGTAACTTGCAACTTGATAATAACCACACGTTCCCATGGCCCACCACAAGGAGAACGAAATCAGCTGTGCCGAAGAGAAGCACTCTTTACAATCCGTCAGTAGTTTCCACAGCACTTTTAAAAATATGTTCCCGTCTCTCTTCCTTGCATCAGAGATTGTAAAACCGTCTGAGACACTCCCTGACACCGAGGAGGAATCCTGTAAAACCTCAATGTTGTTGGTGCTTGACTGATGCTTTTCATAAAACAGCAGACTTCGGCAAGGCATCGGCAGAAGAAAAGAGGTGACGGATGCTATGCAGAGCGAAAAGATAGTTATGATATTGAGGATGTAGTAGGACACTTTGTCTAAGGAAACTAATAGTTGCCCTAAAACCGAGCCGACGGTGTAACCCAAGAGCGCTGTGCTTCGGCAATATCCGGTGACTTTCTGGTAGTGCTCCAAGCCGACCACACTGTATATATAGGAGAAATATCCCACTTCTGCTGCTGTGGCGACGCCGTAGCTAAACAATGCGCACTGGGTGGCTTCAACTCCAGGTCCGAATAAAAGGAAGAGCCAAGCCACCACATATCCCAGTCCTTGTAATATTATAATGGGCTTGTATCTGAGGTAGTCGGTCACTAAGAAAACTGGGATCAAGAGGACAAAATTGGAGTAGGTCCATACTGGGTAAACTTGCCTCGAAACCTTAGAGAAGAAATACAAATAAATGAATGCTGCTCAGTAAAATAAAGCTGAACATTTGAACTATGTCATACTATGCAATTATATTGTTTCTATGGAACATGGTGTACTAGTGATGAACTTAAATGACCATAAATAAATATTATGTTATCTGTTCTCTATTTCTTCTTCTGTAGTATTTGCAAAGTTACATTCCCTACATAAAGAAATACACTTTGAGATTTGAATGGCCGACTCAACACTACTGAACAGTGCCTGGGCTGAAATGACTGTCCTGAGGAGTTCATTCAGTCATTCATGGCAGGTTGTGGCACAACAGGGTGCCCAGCATGCTTCAGATTATTTTTTACAGTTTCAAAAGCAGACATCTCATTTTCAATCACTGTAGAGGCAGACCTTTACGCTTTGTGACAGAGTAACTTTACTCAATCTCCAGACTGTCAAAAATGGAATAAAGAGAATAAATAAAGAGATGAACTGAGTGCCCAAGTGGTGTCTACGGTTACAAATGAACAAACATGTTTCAACCCCAGACTCCAGACACAAAAATGCATATGTGAGATATGGTCAACACAATTGTAGCTGATTTAGTACAACCCATCTTCTAAAGTAAAATAAATAAATAAATAAATAATTGAAGGAAATAAGATCGAGAGGAGGCCATTCGCCCCATCGTGCTTATTTGGTGTCCATTCATAACTAAATGATCCAAGGATCCTATCCAGTCTATTTTTAAATGTTCCCAAATTGTGGGCTCCAACCACATCTCTACGTTCTCTTTCTAGGAAATATTTTAAAAGGAAACATGGTATGTGTCTTATTATTTAGCACACAGCTCCAAACATCATTATTGACACTTAATATTGACTTACCTGTTGAATCGTTAGGTTTTTATGTGGCCCAGTAAGAAAAGGTGTGAGAAAAGGTTCTCCTGGCCTCATCATTGCAAAAAATCCATATATACTGAGCACTAAAGTGGGGTAAGCCCAGCCACTTCTCTGCAGATTATTCCAACAATCCATTGTTTCTGAACCCTGCTCAGAGATTTAGTTGTCTTTACACCAGTTCTTCAAGGTAATACTTAGCCTTTAGCAGTGTGAGCTTATTTTCCATCCTAACGTGATCAGGATATAATTGCATTTGATTATGATGTTTGCAAAGTGGAGATAAGTTCAAGCAGAGATATTAAGTCAGTAGTTAGGTAAATGAACACGGCTGTAACGCAGGCATGTATTTGTCTTTCTTAATTTATAGCATAATGGATTCATTCTTTACTCTTTAAGAAGGGTTCGTATAAATCTATATTTTAACTACCTTTGCTGATCTCCAAATGACTCTATACGATTAGATCTTTTTCCAAACATACGTATTCTAGAGGGCATTTGTATTCAATTTATAAATGTAAACATGCTCCTGTCCTAGAGAAACTGGTTCATCCTGAAAGGACAGAATGCAACCTCTAGCACAGATGCAACAATGGTTTAGTTACTGTATTTTTTAAAATTACCTTCAAGTTTAATAATAATTTTGATTGAGTTTTCTCTAAAGCGTTACCATATACTCAGATATTTTCACGGGTAATAATTGCAGCGAAAGTCGTTATACGTTATACTGCTGTAAGTATTTTTTAAATCCCGTATCTGAAACAAATGTCAGGAGCGACCGTGGTAGCATATAATCAGGTGAACACTTTAATTTTATTTTCCTGCACACCAACCTTTCTCCTTACAAAAAGTTGAAAAATAGGAAGGTTCGCAAAAATTCTTACGTATAAATAAATGATTACGTAAACAGTATATCGTTAGAATGGCTTTTCTGAGATTTTATGAGCAAGAAGGAAGCTGTGTGTCATGACACTATGTTTTTATGTGTTAAGCTTAATAGCTGTTGAAGACCATCTGTTTACTGCATTCTTAAATTCAGATTTTATTGAGATTCTAGTGGTGTTTTCTTGATGATTTCTGACACCCAGGTAGCTGTCAACAAAGTTACATTTTTGGATATACAACATGCACAGACATTTTATGCTATTGGTATATAGTTCTTCCAAGAGCAAAATATCCTTTCTTCTGTAACACATCTGTATTAATTGTGATGTTTGAGTCTATCCAGAATTCCTTTGAGATTCAGTTATGACTTTGAGGTTTCCTATATGACCTCTTCCATTGAAAACACAAGATATTTTTAAACATTATGAAAATCAGAATGGTTGTTTTTCCTCCTCTTCATTCACTTTTGTTAGAAGAGGTGATCGGTCATAACAAGAACATGGTGTGCTACTGAATGACTTTGAAATGACCCTACTAGTTTACCTAATCTCTAGATATGAGACTAAGTAGTTTAAATGTCATTAACCTGAAAGAAAATATCCTAGATAATAACGTATTGTCCCATTATTTACTTATGATACATGTAAGAAACACATCCCTTAACTGTTAATAATTTATTCTGAAGGCACCTGTGTCAGTACTAGCAAAAGTTAAACAAGGGCCACATGCAAGTATTTCTAATAAAAAATGTTGTATTAAAAGCATTTTAATACAATTCTTTATTTAACATCAACTACATCTATAGAACTTAAATAGCTAATAAAGAAGAGGACATCTTTCATGAAAAAAGTGTTGTTTCTGATTTACCTGTAAGGGTGGCAACTGCTTCAACTCCACCGTTGTACAATGTAAAGTTCTTGGAGGGTAACTTATGGTGCCAGAGTACCTGGACATAGTTTGAAATTTGATAATAGCCACACGTTGCCAGCGCCCACCACAACGACCAGTAAATCAGGTTTCTGGAGGAGTAGCACTCTTTAAAGTCCACCAGGAGTGCCAACACAGCTTCCACAAAGGCATTCCTGCTCTTCTCTTCAGTACGAGGGCCACAGGA
Source organism: Amia ocellicauda (assembly GCF_036373705.1). Classification (NCBI taxonomy): domain Eukaryota; kingdom Metazoa; phylum Chordata; class Actinopteri; order Amiiformes; family Amiidae; genus Amia; species Amia ocellicauda. Next base: position 22,933,607 of record NC_089868.1, on the reverse strand, counting down.
AGGCGGTGAGGTATTTTCACCATCAATCTGTGAATTGGGCGTCACCTCTTCGGCGCGGCTGCTTTGAACGTCTCTTCTGTGAAAGAACAGGCTGTGCTGAGGCATGGGCAGCCACAGCGAGGTGAGGAAGGCAATGGAGACAGATGTGAGGGATATCACATTGAGGTAAAAGTAGTGCACTTTCCCCAAGGAGACCAACAGTTGCCCCAGCACGGACCCGCAGGTGTACCCAACTAGAGTTATGCTCCGACAGTAACTCGTTACTCGCTGGTAATACTTCAGACTGATCACGCTATAGATGTAGGAGTAATATCCCACTTCTGACGCTGTGACGATGCCGTAGGTAGCCTGCATGAACTGCATGGCAAGGACCCCCGGGGCAAATAACAGCAAGAGCCATGTGGCGATGTACCCCAGGCCTTGCAGAATAATAACGGGCTTGTATCGGAGATAGTCCGTCAATAAGAAGCACGGGATCAAAATCACAAAGTTCGAGTACGTCCACACTGGATACACTTGCCGGGAAACCTTGAAATGGGGGAGAAGAGATCTGTATTGAAATACATCCTTCTAATAACTCTTAATCTTCCTTAATATTAAACCTCTTCTTTTTAATGAGGTACAGCGTGTTATAAAAGTCTATTAGCTGAGCTAGAATGACTGGAACTGATATCATTATACAGATGCCTATCAAAACATAAGTACATGAATTAAATATTAAGTTAACAGCCACCTCTCATTACACTATTACCTGATTAATGTAGAATGAGCTACATTGTATATTTGTACATTTTATAAATCACTTAATTGAATTTCATGGATCTGTTTTCTTGTTTGTTTGCGCATTGATGTTTATGTTTGATTGTTCTGGAACATTTTCTTGTATATGAGTTCTTAGGTGTTTTGAAACTACTTTATTATGAATCAATCCTATATACTGACAGTATTTGTGACCTAATCAAAATATAAACCAAACCTACCTGATGAATTGTGAGGTTTTTATATGATCCGGTTAGATACGGTGTGAGGAAGGGTTCTGATGGCCTCATCATGGAGAAAAATCCATACACACAGAGGAGCACAGTCGGGTAAACCCAGGTGCCACGTTTACAGCAATTCATCGTGTTTCAGGTTCCCTCACACACACTGTTCAATACTCACACTACGACACACTGCTACATGTACTGCTGAAAGAGAACGTAATGTGCTATCAGTGCCTGGCAAAGTGTTGGCAAATCAATACAAAACAAAGGTGTATGCTGACAGACGTGTGAGAAAAGTAAACATACAGACAATGTAACAAACTGTGGTCTGGTTTCTAAACAGAGGCCAATCTACCTCAGGGACGGGAGTGATTTGAACAGTGCTATCACTACTATTAAATGCATATTTAATAACCCATATTCTAAATACTGACATTGATAACCTGACATTATTTGCATGATGTAATCAAGCATTGGCTGGTATCACAGTGGGTGAAATGGAATGTTGTGTATTACTGAAAGGCTTGCAGAAGTATTGTGGTCTGTAACCCATTAAGTGTACAACAATATTGACATGAATAAATAGTGGTGGTCAAGTGATCTCTCTCTCTCTCTCTCTCTCTCTCTCTTATCTTTAGCGTGACCTGCTCTTTTCACTAGGGGGAGCTGTTGACACACAACACACATATGTATGTACACTGTTATTAATGCCAGCAAGAAATATACGTCCGCCATAGGTAATCTATAAAAAAATACATTTGACTAGTCTCATATTAAGCACTGGCTCTGTTTCCAGATGTCTTATGTACCATATAGCACAGCTGTGAATGCAGTAATCTGTTGTCAAATGTCACCTACCTTATTTTAAACTAATTTAAACCTGCACTTCATACACATTAAACAACATATTCTTTATTATTTATACACACACATTATGTTAAAGTATAAATATTTGATGTGGCCCAATAATGCAGATGATTTACAGCAGTATCCAGCTGTATAGGAATCCATTCTTGTTCTGTTAAGAATATCTGGACTGGCAGATAATTTATAAGGTAGCAAAACATTATTTCGAATGACCCATTACAGGTCGTGTTTCAGAGGAAATTGTGCATCGTTACTGCCTGGGACAGTGATATGATTAAGCAGCCAAAGAGTTTAGTGCAAACAAATAATAGCAATAAAAGCAAGGAGTTTAGAAGTCAGCGTTTGACATTTTGTTTTTCACACACCGTCATCATTTAAACTTTACTGACCAATATACCCCAAATCCAATGGCTGTCGTTTGTTTGCACTACCTATATAATGTACACAGCTCCACACAATTATTGACAGAGGCTCCAACGAGACCTAAGATTTCATGATCAACGTCAATAACTAGAATATCAGAAGATACTGCGTTTGAACTTTAAATTAATGTGGTCCAGAAATGGTCTGGGAGTAATTTACTAATTTATATAAGCTTAGCATACAATATATGTTTCTCATGCTACAGTGCCACTATAGAACAAGAATAAATGTGATCTCCCTAGAAACGTTTACTGTAAGACAATGAATTAAATAAATCTCCAGTTACAAAACAACAACAACATTTATTTTAATCTTAGCCATTCCATAATCCGGCCAGATACAGAAGTGCAGTGCTCGTCATATTGTCAGGTGATGCAAAGACTTCAGAGATGTAAGGAGTTTATATTGTGTTCTCTCCCATGCTTGACCGATTAATAAACAGACAGCTTGGAAATACATATTTAGGTATGGTGATCTATGTTCTTATTAGCAAATCATCAAATAACAATGCTTCCATATTCAATCAATCAAGATCACAACTATTGCAATGTAACACAGCACACATCCCCTGAATGACACACACGACAGTGTCACAGTGTTGGTTAACGCTCCATCCAATGAGCCAACTGAAATCTATAACCGAAGACCATTTTCACCCGATAATTTCCAACACCTGCGCTTCATCATGGGATCAGAGGATGGAAAAGAGCCACACTTTCTGTTTTAACCCGCTGTGAACTAGATGTGCAAACGAGAGCTCACAACGTGCTCGAATCTGGCATATGCTCCAGTTATTCTCAATTATTTGAGGGGGGCATTCATCAAGGTCTGTGGAGGGAAGGGTTGTGCTCTGCCAGGTGCTCCAGCGTATTTATCAAACTGTATAATTTAATGAGTAGTGGCATTTCCTAAAGTCATTAGCCCACACTTGCGGGTGTTGCGATCCATTGGCACCATTCCGCCCGGCCTATTTGGGGCATCCACTTAAAGCCACATGAGTTAGACTAGAAGGATATGGGAGAAAAACACCACTTTGGGTAGCAACACACACATCAGGAAACCCAACTCTTTAGCCACTGTTGCCTGGAAAGATAAACACTTCATCCTGCCGCCTTGGCGAGGGACATGTACTCAGGACTAAAAGCTGGAGAGCATCTCCAACTCCTTCCTCCAAACACCGACAGCAGTCACTTTCCCGCTGTTGATCAGAACTGAATGAACCCGATCCCAAGTCCCACACATCTGACAATCACAGCAGCCATTACAGTAAGTGCAGGCACTCAGACCGGTGGGTTTTTATGTGCTCCTTCATATTGCTCGCCTTTCAGAGGGGGACACTTTCCGATCCGCTAATGGGTTTAAGGCTGCGTCGACTTCATTGCAATATTAGCAGCTGTTTTTGAGATGTTTTCACTGTGATGATTAAGCCAGTACGACACAGAAAGACATTTTTTTTGGAATTTGTAAATGAATCATGTTCCCTTATTGGCACTTTTTTAAGTTTAAACACTTCAGTAGAAAACTATTGGTTTAATATGTTTTTTTTTCTACTACTATACATAGTTAGATTAACAATTTAAAATGTAAGGCATGTGAGAATACAACAATATGAATTAAACCGTCTGCTCTTTATGCCACAGACCATCAATGTTGTGTTATTGTGGAGTTATTGGATATCGCTCATGCAGAGTTGAAGAACCTCCTCCACGTTATTTTAGCCAGGCTGAGTGAACTAAATACTAAATGGATTTGTATATTATAAATTCACAATAAGATATTTTACAATTGTTTGGTACACATATGCTATTCATATATACAATATTGAGTCACACAAACCTTTACTTTTTAAGTTATTTGTATAATATATACAATAATACATGTACATAGCTTTGCTAAATCAACTTTTATTTGTACATTGAATGTATGAATACATATGAAGGATTGTGATATATACACACACTTCAAACTGTGTCCAACTGATTTTTATATACATTTTTGTATTATTAATTAGAGGACGAATATGTAGTGAGGCAGAATATATATATATATATATATATATATATATATATATATATATATATATATATATATATCTTACATTGTTCCCCACAAAATTACTCACAAGTTGTGTTGTGTCTGTTTGACGGCTCCATAAGTCCAAGTGCCTGCTGTCAGCCAGCGATTTACTCTGAATTATCATTTCCATAAGTATAAGCAGTCTTTTAAAGAAGCCTAGTCACAAAGATGCATCAATATGTTAAAACTAATCTGTCTTTTCTCACCTCATCCTGCTCAATTCGAAACAGAAGTGCTGGAATGCAGCTTTAAAGTGGCATCGCTGTTATGTGTTTTAAATTTGGTTTCAGGAACAAACGGCACACTATTCCTTGCAGCCGATAGTTTGTGTTGTCTGTGGACTGACAGTCTTCTACATAACACATTGTATTGTGTACTGATTGTATAACTGCACTTTGCAATGCTTTGAAATGTGTCTTGTGTCAACTGTAAGTTGCCCTGGGTAAGGAACATCTGCTAATAAATAAATAAATAAATAAATAAATAAATAAATAAATAAATAAATAAATAAAAATAATAATAATAATAATTTCTGGATTTCAGTTAATGTTCTACCTGTACTGCCGAAATAATGACCCGTTCATATATATAGATATATCATATTATTATAATATTGTCATACTTAAGCCATCCAAATAAACTGCACATTTCCCAAAATGATTTGTCGCCATACCAGCAGCCCCCCAAGTTTCAATACATATCAGAAAGATTGCTTTTGAGGGATATTGGAACGTGTCTAAAAATAGAGCCATATTTGACCTTCAAATCCCACCATTATCAGCACTCCGAGGCACCGGTGAAACTCGGCAGCTTATTATTTTATGACAGAGCGAAGTCAAGAAAATGTACAGTGTAATTGCTCCAGAACACTAGCCAGCATTGCCTGATAATTAGGTGAGCAACAGAGTGGAACAGAACATGTCCTATTTTAATTAAGTTGGAAAAATGGCAAAAGGAAATAATGTACTCCTCGGCGAGACCCACGCGCGTTCACAAGTGCCTGTTGCGGGTAACACCGCAATATGCGCCTGTCTGAAGAAACACACAAGTACAACGATCGCTTTTTAAGACCATCATTTATCCCCCCCCCCCGTCCGTGAGTGTCGCCTCCACCAAGCAAGTCAACAGGCACACGTAACGCTGCGCTTCAAAGCGTCGAGATCCCGGCCTCCCGTGTGGGGGGATGCAGGGAACATGTCCAAAGCGTGACGCCATGCCTGACCTTACCAACATTCAAAACTCCACATTATTTTAATTAGGAAAACAGCTCCATAACAGACCGAAGCTGTCGAAAACACCCACATGTGGACGAGCATTAACCAGCGTGTTTATGCCAGCTCTTTTTTTAGAAAGTTATGTTTCTTGCCTGTTCTGTTGAGGAAGCCAAGTTTACAGACTTCTCCTATAAACACCCCAGTCCGACAAAAATGATGACACTCCACTATCTAAAGCTGGACTTTATTGGATTTAGTGATAAATGTCTTCCCTCTGATGGATTCCCTGGGAAAATCGCCTCGGATATGTAATTAAATGATTTGCATCATGTAATCATTTTAAATAATTGCGAACTGATAAATACAAGAGAATCTAATGTCAGTGGCAATATCCTGCAGCATATAGATGTGCAGCTATTTAAGCGTCTGAATGTGCCGAGATATTAAACTACTCTGTTATTACTCAAACACAATGAGTCATTAGGAGATCGCCTCTGGGCTCAACAGTAAAGTGAGAAACGAAATGTTTTACAATTTAACTAATTCATCTTTGATGGCTCAGAGCATCTAATGGCACACTTTGCTTTCCTTATTCATAGTTGTAATCACACAAACCATAAATTTGATATATATATGATAAAGTAAATAATAACAGTGAAACTCTGAAGGCAATATTACACTTTAATTCACTTAAACTATATTGTACTGCTTGCAAATTGCACTGTACACATGTGCAACAGATTGATTTTTAACGTGAAAGTGTATAGTTATTGCATATATAAGTATATAATTATACTGAAATATATATTGAATGAGAGAGAGAGGGGCTGGGAATGGGCTTTTGGATATTTTTGGGTAGCTTAGAGACACTCAGTGTAAGACATGACCTGTCAAAATATCACCTAAGCATCTAATTAGTCTGTATTAAAGTAAAAACTCCTCAAAGAGCATTTTTGACGTATTTAAAGACTTCTGGTCTGATCCATCGCCATGTGGCTCGGTACCAAAAGCAAAGAAGAACAATCAGACTTTATCAATGCGGTATTTGAGCAATGTCAGTGGTAAACTCTTTGTCAGCTTTTATGAAATCACATTATATCTGCCACGCTATGGATAAATAGAACATATCCACGAGTTGGCAGGTACTTCAGTCATGCTTTTGTAATGGGGGAAAGAGGGTTCTTTGTACTGTGTTAAATGTCTGATGACTTGGAACACAGTGACTGGTAAACACTTGGGAATAATCATGACTTTGTTTGCATGGCAGTATCAACATATATACACTGGGGTGTTCCCTGATAGGTGTAGATAGAAGTTGGATATCTACACAATGAAACAGCATATCTATAGATCGAAGTTTGAATATTTACATTGGCTGGGTTCCGAGACTTATTTAGGTCTTAACGAGTAAGTCAAATTAGTAGTTTTATTTGCATTCAAATTGTAACACATCCTCCTATTTGAGCCTCATGCGTGTCCCTGGAGTCTGACTGCTAGGGTCGTCCGCGCCTGTGAGGTCCTCTTAGACATTGCGGTCCAAGTTAATTGTCTGACCTCAATAAAAATAAGAGGTCTATTCACTCTAGCCTTTCTCACCCGCCAATTCATCCCCACAATCTCCCTTCATTTCCCTGAGGAAACGCACCGAGAGAGACCTCCGTGTCCCTCTGACCCCTCTTTGGGAATAGAGGGTTAACCCATCAGTGCTGTCCTAATTAAAGTTTGTAATTTCGGTTCGAGGTCAGAGGGTCATATTGTAGCACTAATTCCAGACCTGTGTATCCCGACCTGATGACTAACTAGCACTCAGTAGCTGGGTTTCAGGGAGGATATATTTGCTTTTTGTTTATCCCCCCCCCCCACCGAGGGCACATTAAACATGGAAAACCTCAGACAAATACTGCGATAATTGTTCCCAATGGAATAGCTGCTTGACATTTCAATTGTTTCAGCATTCGGCAGCGACTGTCATTGTTAACATGACAGCAACATAAAACTGATGTATTGCTTTGGCACATTTTGCATCATGTGTGATCAGAAATGGCTACATTATACAAGACGGGGGTGGGGTTATAGTAAATTGATGCAATAATATTGTAATACTTGATCCACGAACTAATACAGAACGTAACCATTCTAATTAAAACATTTATAAAGAAAATCATAATCACATTGTTGACGCCGTTTGTTCAGTTTAAAGCTTGGCTTGCTCAACAATCAAGCAGGATGAAATATTAACAATACCACCTTTTTAAAAATAGAGGGATGGTATTTTGCTTTTCACAATGCGCCTGTTGTTATGTGCAATTTTAAAAGCTGCTTACTTCGGCTATAATCAGCAATACATTACTTCACAATCACTCATGTATTACTCCAGCTCACCGCCTGCGACTGGATGAATGCCTGGAGGCAAAATCATCATATCCAGAACTGAAATAAACCCACAGGGCATCACTGTGTTATTTTGTACCTTATTGTGGTCCGAAACCCAAAGCGGTTGTGTTGTGCACTGTAATGAAAATAAGGTAAGAATTAGCATTTAATGAATATACAATTTATGCCCCACAAAATAGTAATTCCCCCTTTCATACCTCATGTTACCCACCGATTTTGTTTCACTTTTAATCTGTATTTACTTTGCTATCATTGTATTATTTTGACACATAGTCTGTGTACAAACAAGATCTCCCTGTTACAATTAGAAACCCAGAATACAAACAATAGAGAAAATGTCACATCAGAAATGGAAGATTGTGCTGCTGCCGTTCAATCTTATTACACAACAGCGTCAGATCGAATCGGCCCACCCGGACTCTTATCTTCCTTGGTTGGATTTGCAACAGATGGCTGTGCATATTACTCGAAAGAAAATAACTAGAGGTTGTTCACAAAGTCATTGAAGAAACAACGGTGATACATGTGTGCCTCCATTTTTAAATGTATATAGATTTATTGTTTTCATTATTTATTAATATAATGTTCTCTTTGCACAGTAGACCACCTTATCCACTGGGATTTATGATGTATAAATAAATGGTTGCTAGAAGAAAGAGCCGTGATTTGATTTAGATATATTAATTAGAAGGTCTCTAATGATTAAGTCGTATTTTAATAACCAGCATGCCCCTCTTAACATGAAGATTTAAGACAGTTATTTCACTTTTCTTTTATACCAATGAACAGTGTTGTTTCAGAATGGGCTGTGAATGTATAAGTGTGCCTTTAAGTATATTCAAAGTAACCACCATTTCATTATCAGCAGGGAAACATGTTCAAGTATTCCGCTTTCCTTGAAAAGATGCTGCACACCTCTTTAACATAACACGACTGGGCCTTTAATGTGTTTAGTTTGTTAGGCATCTAGTATCTGCTAGAGGCAGTGCAATCTCAATTTTCTGATAAGAGAAACCTGAATTTGTCAAGAGATACTTTATAGATCTAAGTAGATAGAGAGGTACTAACTCTTAAGAAGTGCTAAAACCTTCATCCCTTGTGCTGAAATAAAAGCAATGCCTGCACTTCTTGATAAAGGTGGCCAAGGTGACAGATTTACAATGGCAGTGGATTACTTTTATTTGTCGTTGAATGCAGAGTGACGGTTAATGGTAACAGTATTTCTCATAATTACTTTACTGTTATGATGTAACTGAATGGCCGAAGCTGACGTGTGCAATAAAAAGGTGGGAACGTCTGAATTCTTAGAATGTCTTGGCGAATCTTCTAAAATTCTAGAATGATTGCAATTATACCAAGAAAATACAGATCATTATTTTTCATGTGCATTTTGAGACTCTTTTGTGGACATTGTTTTGCATAGAATTCTCCTGTATCTATACAAAAGTTGTTGTAAAGTTGTGTTACACTTTCTTATAACTGAATGGCACTTCTGAATCTATTGTGGAATGTCTTGGGGTCTTACTATCCAAAATGAAATTGCTTATGCCTATAAAAATGCCAGAACCTAAAGGTATACTGTACTATGCACTAGTGAGTGATGATACACAATACGATTCTTGTAGGACAAATACCCCCAGCACACTATGGGACCACTTCCAACACAATTGCTATATTGGGGTAAATGGCTCCTTTGGGTCCATTACTTAAACAATCTTTATGATTCATTGGGTTATTTCTGTGTCACTTTGGGCAAGCACTATTAAAAGAAACATTCTCTGGAATGGGTGCAGATATCAGTAGGTTAGTGTTATGAAATGTTAGCTATAAGACGCTGATAGCAGTGGAGTACAGGGACACATTGCTCAGGGCATTGAAGGTTACATACTGATCGTGCTCATTGGCCTGAGAGATGCTGAGGGACGCAGCGGACAGGAGTGACACTCTTGTCTTGCCAGCGTCTGTTTTATTGGGTTGTGCTAATAAGGTCATCCTGCTGTAACCTGCGAAAAACAAATGCAATCAATGTTTATTGACACCACAATGAGTTCCTAGTTTGCAGGCTTCACACAAGCTGCGATTTTCACATTTTATGATCCAAAGCAGGAAGGGATTTGGAGAAAGTTTAGCTACACGCAAGTCGAGACTCTTTCCTGGCATCCGAGAGGGGCAAGGGTGGCACTGTTTTTTATGCCACGGAGAGGAGAGAGTGGAAAAGACTGTATTGAAAGGTGGCACCTTGCCAGAAGTGAAGGCAGAGAGAGATCACAAGAGAGAGGATGCCACACTGTGCTGCTACTGGGAAATCTCCAAGGACTTCTAGATACTTATGACTTATGCGGAGTAAGAGAGAAATACAGTTTCTACAAAAACCAAACTAGTTTTGATGGGAATCTTATGCCTCCATTTGTGCAAATCACGACCCAAAAACTGGCAACCAGAAGTAAATTAGCAGTGGGAAAACAGAGTGTGTTGAAATCAGCAAAAGAAAAGTGAGATGTCATGCTAACCAGCTTACTCAACGCAGTGGAGGATGCAGAGTCCTACTATTCTTCTCTTCTTCCTGGGTGATGGTGTCAGTTAAAAGACCTTGGCATGTTGGTGGTGGTCGTCCTAAAGTCCCCAATTATCGTTATGGGACCGGAAGACGAAAACCAGACCCAAAGCAAAACCGATTCGCCTCCATGATTCAGTTAATCTTTCTCCACATAAACTTCACCTTTTGCCGCAAACAAACTGCTTGCCAGCACGGATTAAAAAAGAGACTTCAATTGCAACAAGGCATCAAACTACTCTCATGGTTTATAGGGTATCAATCAAGATTAAATAAAAATGAATCTTTTTGGACATATACGTCTCATTAACAAATTAAGTCCAACATTAAATGTCACAAAACTTTCAAGACTAATTCATTTAACTTATTATAAGGTAGACATTTTGCATTTGGTTTAATATGATTTTACTTTGATGCAAGTTGCATGTCTGGTTGTTTATGAAGGACTGTTATTTTGTTTAGAAGCAGAGTTTACAAAATTGATTTATGGTTTGTAACACTGTGGTATTCCCGTTAACACAAGCAAGTGTCCTTTTGATTTTTTGAATACTGTGTTATCATAACTTTGTAATTCTGGAGGACTCTAAATATATCTGAAACATAAACTTTATATATAAACATCAGCATTATTATCATAATTTGCTTTGGGTAATAAGGGGGGATACATTAACTGGCAAAAAAGCTACATAATTAGTTGTATAAATGTGTGTGAAAATAGGAAACGGCCTGCCCTCTGGAATCACAAGCTCCTCACATTTTAAAACAAATGGCTTTGGAGAATAAATGAAATCATTGAAATTCTCAGGAGGACTTTGAGTTTCCATGGATAATTGATAGGTCCACCTTTCTACTTCAAATCTCATGAACTGGGACCAATTTCTTTGAGTTCACCTAATCCATTATCATCCCCCCTCCCCCCACACACACACTCACACATCCCAGTTGACCCCACATCAATTTATCTGCAGGGAAAAAAGTATTAAAATGGGTGGAAATGTCTGAGAGGACAGTGCTGTAACAGTTGGGATCTGATTGGCTGTTACATCACTTTGTCAATAGGTGGCAGTAATCCCTCATGTGACAACATCATTTGAAATTCAAACCACCACCCATTGAGTTAAGCTGAACACTATTAAAGGCATGCTTCATATTGCCGTATAGTTTGTTAATGCCTCATTTGGGGAAGTAAAGCACAGTGCATGGGTGTAATAAAACCTTCTCAGAAAGAAACACCAAACGACCATGGGGCTCGGCCGACTAAACCTCACGGCAGTCCCCTCGCACTTAGCATAAATTACAACCAGGTGGAGGCTACACACCAGGTTGACTCAGACAATGATTTATTATGCGTAAAGGTTAAATACAAGGACAAGCAGAACAAGTTGTAGCAGTCCCTTGTTATAAAGCTGGTGCTGAATCAATTCTCTGCGAAAAGGCTCCTGCAAGGATAGGACTGCTGATTGGTTATTTCACTGAATCGTGTCAGCGTGTTTGGTGGCTGGCACAGCGCACCCGGTTTAATCTCGAGCAGCTGCGGGAACCAGTGCTGTGTTTTTGTTTTGCATCGCAATACTTCATAGCAGGCATGAGAAGAAAAGGAATGGCCTCATGCATGTTAATATAGCACTACTTTACAACACGCTGTATATGGATTGACTGTAAATATTAGCAATCAAATAATTAGGAGAATAGGTGCGAGTAGGCCAGCTGGAGATCATTTGGGTGGTTTATCTAGATATGGTTCTGAACACAGACAAGATTGAACTGCCCGATGTGTTTTAAAACACGCTCCTTGTTGGGCAAAGCTTGAATTTCAAATCGCCTCCTCATGAATCCGAGGAGATCAAATCCGTATGCTTGATTCACATTAAACTGGACGATGCTATACCAAGTTTAATAATGATTATAAATGCTGAGGCTGTACAGCACATAGAAGGTCAATACTGCATTCTTTATGTGCTTTATTTACATAAAAGACACACAGGACTTCTGTTTCCACGAAAGAGGGGGAAAAAGTATAATAATGTAGCTGTTCCTGTGTTATTTAAGCCTGGATAAACCATTGCTGAGTAGTCACAATCCTCAGTGTGGTTCTATAAAATGAGGCAATAAAGTCATAAGCTGTAACCATGATAGATGAGGGTTATAAAGTGTTCTTTAAAATAGAAAGAGAGAAATCAAGACTGCGGATGATTCTCTGGGTCTGGCGGGATGATTCTACCCTCTGGACAGCTCTAAACCACAGCTAAGCCTTTTTATGAATTCCTGGGGATCACATTCGATTGGTTTATCTTCCGCCAACATTTAAAATCTCCATTCACATAGTACGATATTGCAGCATGTGTCAAGTGTTAATCATAGCATTTAAATGAAAGAGTTGAAGTATAAGGGTAAAATAGCCAATATTCACACACAAACACACACACACAGGGCAGGTTTTTTTTACGGGGGTCGGATTGCTGTAGTTACGTCACACAGGGAAGTAGTCACACCACAAACACAAACTGATTGTGACAAAGGCTGTATAACAAAATAAACCGGGCCCTGGGGTTGGGCGCTAGCCAACACTGCAGGGGAAAGTACAGCCCTAGCTATTCCATGGCCCACTACTTGTTGTCCTGTTATAAAGCAATGTCGTTCAGGCTTCAGGTTGAAGTCAATAGGTGGTCTTGTTGTAATCCAGGCGATGGGCATCGTGCTCTGTATTCAGGGTCATCTTCCAGTCCGCAGTGCCACCATACAGTAATCCCTCGCCAACGTGGACGTTACATTCTTGAAACCCCCCATGGTTGGCAAAGATGGATGGTAAATACTAGAGCGTATGGGAAATAGGTGGTTAGGTTACACTTATCAAAGTCCTAAGTTTCACACATGAACACACATGAAAAACACAGTGACAGTGCAAATATTATAACACAGTAATAGTAATGTTTTATTTACTCATCAAAGGTGTAAGGGACATGCTTTAAACAAAAATATTACTGCAAAATCGCAATTACGCGAAATTAACACAGAGTAACGAGACCGCATGCTCACACTACTGTGACCAGGACCCGAGACACAGTGAGAGATGAGGCTGGGAGGGGAAGGTGATGGCAAGATGGGAGCATAGGAGGATACACAAGATGACGCAGAAGCAAATGCGTCATATGTTTCAGTGCAAAAGCGCGTATTCACAAATCCATATGCCACGGTTGGCAAATTGGTATACAAAAGGAAAACCATGTATAAATTAATTCTGCAGTTGGCAAATATGTGGTTGGGATAGCCGTGTACATGACAGGTTGGGAAATAAGTTCAATTTGTGGCCACGATTTACTAAATGTGCACGTTTTCATAACTCTTGGGAACTAATTAACTATTTTGCTGCCACATTTCTGACAATTTGTGGAAACTAATTCATATTTAGAAGGAACACATTAACCAGTTGGTTGCCTAGTTTGTGCACAGTTATTAATTTAGCGGGTGATACTTTGCATACTGGTGCATCTATCTATAACCATGCAAAGGGCCCTGATCCTTGAAGTTGACCTTGTCTGTCAAATTTATGCAGTTATGGTGGAGAAACACATCCTTTTTCTTGAGTATCTTCTGCAGATCGCTGACACTCATAGTTAAGCTATCTATTGCACTAAGAGAATGTCCTTATGTCCGAATTCAAATCGCTCAACTCAAACACCTCTACAAAGTGTGGGCACAAGTAAGTTCTAGCACAATTGAATAAAATACAAGTAAAATTTGTCATTTAAAATAAAGATTTGAAACTAAACTGTTTTGGCAGCTCCCAAAACACTTTCTTGTTCAGTATAATCATACATTATAAAGTTGTATTGATCATTTATAAATTGAATTATTAACTGTTCCTAACTGTTTTATAAAGTATTGATCAATCATTAAGTACACTGTAATACAGTGTCACTGATATTTATTTCTTCATAGCAACATTTACTCATATTTAGATGTCCTACACAGACTCGTGTGTCAGTTAACCTTGACACACGGAGTGACGGGTGACAGTTTTGGCTCGGCTGCATCGGTGTCTCTTGTGAAAGTGCCTCGGCTCCTGCAGACTCTGCGGGAGACACTGAACCTCAGCGATGAAGACTGTACAGCAGGGAGTGGAAGAAAGAGAAAACATTTACAAAGAGTGAAAATGACAGCTAGCCTCAGAAACATTTTAAATCTGTGATTTTGCAGTTATTCGGTGTGACAAGAAACAAAACACAGCTGTCTGTGTGCTGTGGTCTGACAGGCAGACCTCACTTACTCTGAGCAATATCTCTAGGTGAGAAAAATGCAAATCTGTTTTTAAAGTGCGATGCGTAGTACTACAGAGCCCAACTCGTTTCATGGAGGACAACCTGCCCGGGGCCTTTGTTGTGCGAGAGAGTAGAAGCGGAGATGGGTGTGAGTGAAAGCGCCACATTTCTAAGACTCGTTGGTTTCTAATAAAATCATGTAACGTCTCAGTACGCATGAGTGTCATCAGAAACTGTGTGTGTATATAGGGCTAAATCTGTGTGATTGACATAACTGCATAGAGTTATTGTACGTCTCACAAGAGGGATAGGACCACTGAGGTTATGAAAACCAAGTTCTCTCAAAACGATCAAGAGTCCCTTAGGATCTTCTTTTTTCTTTCTTCTTTGTGTTCGTATGAAAGGACAGGACGCACAGAAGCACCACGTTGTTGCTACTGGGAATGACAGGTTGTAATGTTTAGATGAAGTGAATCACTTTTCTTTTTTCTCTTTCAGAATTTAACCCCCACCCCTCATTACGGTCTAAGTGTATAATGCGACAGGGCAATCACATAACTTTCTGACACGCCAATCTATTTGAAGAAAGTGAATTGTCGGTTCTTCCGGCAAAATTAACGCTGTTCGGAGAATTTAATATTTAACCTTTGAAGGATAATTCAAATTTCGAACGGGGGCCAACTTGACAGCCTCGATCAGCACTTGACCACCTGCAAACATTAGCCCCCCAGTGGTATTAATAGAAAAATGTTCCTTAAGTGAGTCAGGTTGACGGGAATATTCAAAATACGAATGCAAATTAGTCTGTAATTGCTGGTTCCTCAAATTGGCTGACATGAGCACCCATCTGCTGCAAGTGTGTAGTGTGTAAAGTGCTTGCTAATTAAAATGTTTGAAAGTCAATTTAGAAAATTGCAATTATTAAATGTTAATTTATGTAATTCAGACACACTGGAAATGGAGTATGGAAATTTGTCCACCATTATCAAGTGCTGTTATAAAAAAAGGAAAATATATATTTATGAACTGCTGTCAGATTAATGATATGCTACATTTATTGACGCAGTAATGTTTAATTTAGCAGATATTCCAGTGATAAGCCATTAGGTTTGCTGCTTTGATTTGGGATTTTATGTGGTCATAATAACAAACAGATGTTATTACATTTAATAAGTTTGTGCCATAGCACTCGGATGAGAGTTTAAATATTGGTCCATTCGCCACAAAAAAGCGTACCATCAAAAGATCCGTCAACAAATTACTTGTTTTGTCATTTAACAATAAAATATTCTAATTTTATCTACACAGATTTCATTCAATTATCTTTGATAATGGATGTTATCACGAAAGGAGCACTTAGTCTTGAAATCATCCATATTGAAAAATAAATCTTTATATAAGATTTAAACATATATTTATATAATCTCATCAGTGTGACTGTTAACAAAAATCATAACAGGTTTATAAAGGTTCTTTTATAACATTAATTATCTCTCTCTCCCTCTATATATTAGAGTAACAGTATGTTAATTTTAAAACTTAAATTTTGTCTAAAAAATACCTTAATTTTGTTGACTGTGTATAAAAGATAAATAAAAACAAATTTACACAGTTACTTTGTTTGACCTTACTGTAATAACTTTTAAAACGTTTCTGCTGTATCTTTGATATTGTAAATGACTGCTTGTCCTTTCTCCATATGATTAATGTCCCTAATTTATTTTCAGAACAGCTTATGGATTATGCAAGTTTACTTGCTGCTAGGGGAAAAAAAAAACCTTCTCTGACATTTAATGTAAGAACTGCTAACTGAATTTACATGAGAAACACAACACATTATCATATCACTACCAGAGAGGGCGTCACTTAAATGACCTTAAGAAACAAAACATTTGATGGGATATAAACAAACAAACAGAAGGTTTGAGCATTTTGCAATTCCAAAATAATTATCTCAGATTGCTATAAAGTAGATGTAACTTTGTAAAAGCCCCAACCGAAAACCCGGTCCCTAACCCTGATCCTAACCTAGCTATACATGTGATTAACAGCACAACTGGCAGATAAACAGACATCAATTAACATTATTAATATACATTTCAGGAATTAATATTAAGTGTTCGCTTCCTGAAAGCCTATAGATGCTAAAGCTACATATGCAAACTAGAATGATTTACAAAGCGCTAAAGAGTTATCTGTGGCACAGTTGTGTTTCCGACAATGGTATTTTGGATTAATATTAACTCCCTGACATTATTTGGTTGTCTATCATACTTACTAATTGCTGAGCCACACCGTTTAGGAAGTGCTGATATGCTAATGAGCTTCTGTGCCTTGTCTTTGCAGGGCTTCTCATTCATGTGCAACTTGTTTATATGTCACAAATAAAGTATTTTCCTCTTCAAACTGCGAGCGCACAAAAATCACCTCCCGAGATTGGGCATGAAGTCCTCGGATTATGCGGTTTTATACCGTTTACTGTGGTGATGAAGCTGTTGGGCTCTCCTTGTGGACTGACAGGCTGGGATAGGTTCAGCTCTCCACAGATCAATGCAGAATCTCTAAGCCCCTGCTATTTTCATTCCTAACTACCATCACAACCAAAGCGTGCCATATTGCAGATAATGCTTTCATAATGGCATTGAGATATTGTAACAAATTTATCATTATAATGGATCATTATACATCTGCCACTATGTAATGACAGAGAGATAAAAAATGCTGCATGATTTACCTTGCCGATATAGTTCATTGGCTTTTAGTTTCGAAAATTAGCATATAACACACACACCGCCAGGACGGCAAAAAAAAAAAAAAAAGAAAAGGAATTGCTTCTCAGCTTCAAAGCTTCAAGTCATAAAACTTACTTCCGAGGACAATGCTTCGACAATCATCTTTCAGGAGTTTATGACCAAAATGAAACCGCTGCTGTACTGTGTGTCCTTTCTATTCACTGGGGCACAGTTTGTGTTGGGATCTCAAGAGGAACTACAGAATCTATTGAGGAACTATTTGGGTTCCAACTGAGCTCTCAATTACTTCATTACTAGTAGGGTACTTAATTGAACCCCAATTTAACTAATCATTTGCCTAATCTTAAATCTTAAATGATTTTAAACAGTTGTAGAGTTAATGTTAAGTATGAAACTGTAGATGGAACGTGAAATCTCCAACTTTTTATAAGTGACTCAATTCAGATGAAGAAAAATAGTTCAATTACGGCTTCAGTTAAGTACTTGAGAACCTGTTTGAAATACAAAACAGTAGGGTAGGGGTTTTTCTAGATCGAGGATTGAAAACCAGTGGCATATGATGTCTCTTTCTCTCTTCTTTGACTCTTTGTTCTTCTTTCCTTTACTAAGAAGCCCCAAATCTGAAGACAATCAAGCAATTGGTGTTTCTTATCTATGCAGGCAATGCAGCTTGTCAGCCACCAAGTTATTATTTTGGTATTGTCATTGATCCTATAGACACGTGTTCTTCTGGCAATCTCCTTGTTCGTGATGTTCTGATTCCCAGAGGCTTTACAGGATATGATTCATGTACCTTCCTCTCGAATCCTCTGAGAATCTGCTCTTGCCATGTTTGCTGGTTCTTCACATCTCATCCCTGTACAGGAGTGTGTTTTTCTGTTTTTTGGAGAGCTCTGGCATGATATTTCTCAGAGATCTCCACATCTGCCCCTTTGTTCTCAGCCTGTGACGTCATCCCTGCTTGTGTCTGGTCTGGATGTTTCTACTAACCTATGAGAAAGCAGTGGGAATGGGATGGCAGACCTTTGTGTTGCAGGGCTGCATTCTGGTTTGTGTGGTCACTTGTCATTCTTCTCAGTCCCTTGTGATATATTTGATTGAAATCAAGACACACAGAGGAGATGAGGGGAGAGCAGGAGGTTGTTTGGTTGAGTTTAGAAATAACCAAATCATCTAAAGCATCTCCATTTCAGAAAGCAAGTGAAGGGAAATTTATACAATAATGCCTTGCAAATAATAGTAATAATATTAGCTGTAACTACATTATTCATATAACTGCAACATTAAATCAGTCAGAAGGTTAGGTTTATTGAATACCACATTAGGTTCCCACCTCTGTTTGAGGTGTTATTGTGACGGGGGTGAGGTGGGTACTATCGCAGGGCGAGTGGAGCCCTGTGATAGTACCCACCTCAGTGCCACACTGGAAAGTGCCACACTGCTTCCCCCATGCACTCCTCAGCCCAGGTCTACGGTGTGGACTCCAGTCCTAATCGCTGCTGCTCTGTCCAACACCACCTTGTAACTTCTTGGAAACTGTTCCTCCAATGTGTTCTGTCTGTCTATCTGTCTGTCTCTCTCTCTCTGTCTGTCTGCGTTCCCGTCACATTTGCCCTTCCATGCACCCTCCTGCTCCACCTTGCTCTAAGCTATTTTTGCTCGGTTTCTATCCTCTGCTCTCTTCTCCAATCTGCGCACTCGATCATTCAAAACAATCATCTTTTTGGGGCCGATGTAAATATGGATTTTATGTTACGGCCCATATGTTTAAACCAAGTCACATTTTAAAAGCACGACGACAAAAACATTTTTTTTTATTGCGGGTCCCTTCAGATAAATAACTCCAGACTGCATAACATTTTCTGTGTTATGTTCACAATATCCTAAGCGGAGTGACTGCAAATGCAATGACCTGCGGTCGTGCGAGTCGTACAATCCCAGTTGACAGCATGGAGGCTGTTTTAGCAGTATCAAGGGAACAAACGCTACCGGTTCACGATGCCCGATGGCACTGCCACAGACTGGCAGTTTCGTTTTACAAGGTCATGAGTGTATCAGAGCAACAGCAAAGGTTATAGTAAACTGGATGTCACCAAGCTGAAATTAGGCACCCTCGATTTAAAAGCTCTGTCCAGACGGATGAATTTGGATTTGGTAATAAGACCATTGAGCATTTTTTTGTTTTTGATTGATTTGTTTTTTATTTGTTTTCTGTTTGTCTACCTGGGTGGGCTAAGATATTGTATGAGACCCTCCCTCGATTATCTGAAGTACAGAGAGTTGTTAAACAAAAGGTCCTAATTATGAATGTCTAGGAATAGAGCAACAAAAATAGACGCTGTAATTCAATGCAAAGTAATCTGGAATCAGCAAGAATGGAAAACATCAATAAAGTTTTCCTGAAGGTTCAACGGCTCATTGATCATATTATGGACACAATCAATATGCATAAAGCATAATTCAACATTACCCGAAGGGTGACAATGTATGTTAACCAAGACAAATATATGTTTGTAAAATATGTGTAATGGAATAGATTACATTATTGCATTCATTATTACAAATTAATTACAATCATTACCAAACAAATCAAGAATGCATACAAATACGAGGGCAAAATGTGATGAACCAAACAATGTGAATAAATAGGGTTTTGCATTCTTCATTCCAGATCCATTCCTTTGAGCCCCAACCTCCCACGAATGCCTTTACTAAAGGCCCTTGCTCACTTCAACAGTTTACTACATATTTTGATTAGGGCTACTAATGTTATGTTGCCAAAAATTAGAGTAACATCTGTTTGACACTGCAGAGGATAAGTCATTCAGTAAGTATGAGAGGGTGGCTTGTGCCTTTAATTGTATAATTAAAGTATGCATGCATACCACCTGCATTGCACTACACAATGATAATATGAGTTATTATACTATTAAATATTGATCTAAAGGTAAGTCAAGTATGTTTTATTTCATATAGTCCCCTTCACGCGGAGTCCTTGCCGGCACACTGCAGAAGATGAATATGGCAGATGCAGAATAACAAGCGATAAACAACTATAGCTTTGAATCCCAGAGACTGGAGACATAAAAGCCAAACGCTCCGTCTCCAGATGATTTTTAAGAATAATAAAAAGCAGTCAGCAGTCACGAGTTCACAGGGTATCACTGTGTGACAAGTGCATTTTTTCTCTTTAATGCTTTCAATGATATTCAACTGAAGAGCAATTTAGACAGATTCATTTTAGGTTAGTTTCCTGAACTGTAATTGTACTTCACTGACTTCATTCTCTCTTCAATGCTGAAAATGTAACCGTATCCGTGCCATGCACTTACGGACCCTTCAAACCAGCCTGCTTTGTGACATCTGAGGGGTGGAAGAGATGGTGCAATAGTTACAGATGATTACATTTTATGGAAATCCTCCCCCCCGTCAAAAATAATAACACAAAAATATGGTATTTAAATTACAAACTATTGCAATTTAAAGAGATGTGAATTTTTAAGCTTTTTGAATGTGGTAATGCTTCTCTCTGCCCTGTGCTGGACATTTCTCCACTGACAGATCTGTTGATACAGTACTTGGATGCTGTAAGCATTGCTATCAAAACCGATTGGATTTAGAATCATACAATTTGTTTACGCAGACTAGATGCAACATTTTGTAGAAATGAAACTGCTGAACATTAAGAAATTAATGTAATTAACAACAGAGTTTTGATGACAATAAATCAACACCTAGGATAGCCAAAAGTCAACATAATGCTGACCCTCATGTTGATGCTGTTATCATTTATTTGACACTTGTTTGAGGTGACAACACTGCTGACATTTTCGACACACTGCGTAGAGACTATTGACCCTGTTCCCACCGCTGACACCAATTAGCTGCTGTCTATAATTTAAGGGAGAAAGTCACTCTGTGCAAAAGAGCCTCAAAGGCATTATTATTTAAGTATTTTACAAACATAATCAGAGTGACAAACAGCAATAAAGCTTATCTGGAAGATTTCTGGGGAGGTTTCTCATGTACTGTGACACGGACAAGGCTATAAATAATTGTATTTGTTACTCTCCCAAATTGTCCTTCTGTAAAATGACAGACTATGCCACTGCCTAGATGTAGCTCTACTTCACATGATGGCATATTGGAGATGGCACTTGAAATACCAACCTCAAGAACACGTAAGAGATGAACATAACGAAGGAAGGATATGACAATCCCAGATAACAGAGAGGTAGTTAAATATGAAACACTAATGTGACTTTAATAAGGGATAATATTAAACCAGAAACAACTCCAGCGAAATGCTTAAATTACTGGGTGACATCATTGGCAAGGATAAGCTGTGTTTATATAGAAAGCTTGTTTTATTAATTCTCTCCGATCCTACAATCTAACCACTTTTTCAGTAGGGGAATTTTCACTGTGACGTGTTTTTAAGTTCTATAATTGTATAGTGCATTTTGTATTTGACTAATGCATAAGGTAAGTACTATTTATGTCAAAACACCCTTAGGGAGATTATAATTATGATCATCTATGATCACGGACCAATGTCAGCTTTACAACCCATTCATTTAGGATGAATAATAATGCAGATTTGATTTGTATACATGTGTCCACTTATGTTTATTTTGTTAATTCCACCCAATGTAACACAAGACCAAGGGCAAGAAGATTTGTCCGACACCAGACAGTGAGAATGGAATGGTGAATAATACAAAAAAAGACTTTGGGAAGGCTATCAGCAAATTCGCCAACGAGACAGTGACAGTGATGCAGGGAGATTTCTGTACGCCAAAAATACCCACAGTACTTCTCACTCTGCTTTGCAAGCAGACGTGTGCAGCCATATTTCCAGGCATTTTCCTCAAGCACACAATCTGTATATTCTACACAATCTACAGCAGCAGATTAGTGACAGAGAAAATACAGACGCAGGAAGATCTACTGTTAAGGCTTTCCGCTGCAAATTGCAAAGTAGATGTTTCTGACATTGAAAGGATACCACTTGAAACAGACACATTTGTTTATTTATAAATCATTATAAACTAAGCTCCACAAGGACAAAAAACTCCCTCACTGGCTTTAAGAATATAATCACATGGATATTTAACAATCTACTGTTCTTATTAAATTATTCTTTCTGTGAATACATTGCACTGCAGTATTTTTCTTACAGACACCAGCATGTAACCCTTTTGGGAAGTATTCTTGATTCGAAAGACCTTGCCCATAAAATGCCCAGAACTGGGATCTGAGACACTTGTTTTTTCTCCTACATGCCATCCATAGGAGTTTTTTGTTTTTCTCTCCTCCATGCCTAAATGGTTTATTCACTAAATGTTCACTCACTTTATTCTATATCATGTAAAATGTTTACAGGTCTATATTTTATTTTATTGTATTTATGTATTTTATTTTGCTGTACATTTACCAGTCTGTAAAGCACTCTGTGGCTACCCTGCGAAGGGTGCTATACAAATAAAAATGGATTGATTGATTGATTTTACATTCATGTATGAGGGCATTTGAGCTTGTCATTGTCATTCAATGTTTTATGGGTGGGGGTATATTCAGTAAGAGGCAGGCATTGGTGAGTCTCCCATTACAAACAAATCTTCTTACATGCAAAGACGACCATATTTCAACACTGCGGCATTCTTTAAAAAGTAAAGTATAAAAATCCACAAAGTACAAAAGTGTAGTTTTGAAATAAAGACTATCAAGCAAATTCAATTAATTGTAATTACAACTTGGCATATTATAACAGTGTGAAACACCATTATAATAATGTATCCAGCTCCTTCATTCTCCACCTTTGACTTCCATCTTTCTAATGCATTATTCAGATGATAAAAGCAGATTTTATTTATTCCAAAAGAACAGCAAGGTTATTTTAGAAGTCACTTTGAGAAATATGTGTTCAAATATTATAATGTTGCATTCATCAAAGCAGCTCTCAAAGTCACATTACTGTCATACTATTTTTATGTAAAAAGATAGAAACTATGGCAGTAGACTAATTGCATTTCTATTTAGCTGTATGAACAATTTATTAACTTATATTTTTTAACTGATACCTTTTTTATAAAATTATAATAATGCCCAATTACAGTTTGTTTTGAGACAAACCAAGATGTATCTGAACTGTAACAGTTGCTAAAATGTAACTTGAAATATTGACTTAATTGCAAATCCCACACCCACACACACAGGAATATATTTTAAGGACTTTAAGGACCAGCAGTCATATTAAAAAAGACAGAAATATCCCAAGTTCAGTTAGACAGACCTGGTTTTCTTTCAAGCCAGAAAAAAAAAAAACATGCATAAAAATTGTGTAAAATACAGCAGGGTAGTTTTTTGTTAGCTAGAAAATTGCATCCTCCACAAAGTTCACAAAAATATACACTTGTGGATGAACACTTTTATTGTTGAAAATCCATTGATTTCCTGTCCATGTTGTTCTCCCCCTCGTTTAAATGTCTTAGATGTGTGAATTTTTTTTTCTCACTGACAACATGTCAGTTGATTGTTGCTTGTTGCCACAGAGAGTTGTGGTCCATTCATTTACACTGCACAATCCCTCTGTTTTCCATATTTTAATGGATGAGAATTTATTTTGAGACATTTCTGGATCATATGTATATTTCACGAATGTAAATGTAATGTCTCAGCATGTTTGTGTTTGTGTGCAGGATAGATCAATGCATTATCAGTATAGGTACAATAGCATACATTTTCTGTTTAGTTTGTGCGTGTAGCAATTACTGCAAAAATTCGGTGTAAAAGTGTATTGTCATTTTCTCACATTACCAAGCTTCATCATTAGTCCTTCTGCTCATTATCCCGTTTTACAACAATTGCCTGTTGGACTTATAGCTAATACAGTAACCGAGGTCTATACAGTACAGTGGCATGATGTGATATGGATGTATTTATTTATTTCATATCTTGTTTTATTTAGGGGGAGTGTGAGCAGACACCGCACAGGTCCCGGAGCAGAAAAGAGGCAGGAATAAACAAGCAAGGATTAGGGAAATCAACGACGGTTTCTGAAGTCACATGCCGCATTCATTATTCTCAACTCATCCGTCGGAGGTGCTTGAAGATTACCACAGTCATCTAAACAGACCTTTTAGATATAAATGACTGCATCCAGCACAGATGAGCTGTCAAGTATGCAAGCTATTCAGGACACCTGAATTGAGAAAAATGAGGGCAATCAAGCGATGGAGAGATATCTCTTTTATCTCCAGCCAAAGTAGCGGAGCCGCATTATCATCATGCACAATTATGCATTCTTATTTTTCTGTGGTAATTTCGCCAATCCGCGGCGCTGAAGTTTCGCCGTTTCTTGTTTGTTCTCATAAGAAGAATGAATAAATATATAAATACCTTCAAAGGCTCAGAGAGCTGTCTGTTGGCCTACATTCCTCTCCTCCTGACACATGTGTCCGTGCATCCTGTAAGGGTATATCTGAATTTAGAAAAGTGTCAATGCCGAAAACCACTCAGACATGATGAATGCAGCCATTAGGGGCATCAAGGGCAAATGGGTGCTGCTCATTTCAGTTTAAGCTAATGGAGCGTATATATCAGCATGTGGACTTCTAATATCGGTGTCCCTAACTTTGCCACACCGCCACCGATTTTTCTAACAGGATACTAAGTGCTTAGAAAATAAATAACTGATTGATACATATATGCCCCGGCCCCATATGTCATCAAAATCCATAATTTGTGTACACACACATATCTCAGAAGAAGTGATTTCTTTATCCAGCTGACAATGTAGCAGCTCAATGGATACATTCACAGGCAAAACAATACGAACAGAAGAGTTACTTGCTATTGTTAGTTACTCATAGACTAACTGAATTAAATATAAATATAAACGGCACAAAATGAATTATATATGAATATGCTGTCCCTCAAAGCAAGAGATGTTAGAATGAGAATACAGCCAGCATCTGTTCACTGTCATTCTTGACTCCAAATTCGTATTATTTAAGCACAGACATGTTTAATTACTACTCCTCTGCCCCTCCCCCTTTAATTTAATAATTATTTCTCATGAATTTTAATGGACATATTTCACATACAGTGAGGGAAAAAAGTATTTGATCCTCTGCTGATTTGGTACGTTTGCCCACTGACAAAGAAATGATCAGTCTATAATTTTAATGGTAGGTGTATTTTAACAGTGAGAGACAGAATAACATCAAAAAAATCCAGAAAAACGCATTTCAAAAAAGTTATAAATTGATTTGCATGTTAATGAGGGAAATAAGTATTTGACCCCTTCGACTTAGTACTTGGTGGCAAAACCCTTGTTGGCAATCACAGAGGTCAGACGTTTCTTGTAGTTGGCCACCAGGTTTGCACACATCTCAGGAGGGATTTTGTCCCACTCCTCTTTGCAGATCCTCTCCAAGTCATTAAGGTTTCGAGGCTGACGTTTGGCAACTCGAACCTTCAGCTCCCTCCACAGATTTTCTATGGGATTAAGGTCTGGAGACTGGCTAGGCCACTCCAGGACCTTAATGTGCTTCTTCTTGAGCCACTCCTTTGTTGCCTTGGCTGTGTGTTTTGGGTCATTGTCATGCTGGAATACCCATCCACGACCCATTTTCAATGCCCTCGCTGAGGGAAGGAGGTTCTAACCCAAGATTTGACGGTACATGGCCCCGTCCATCGTCCCTTTGATGCGGTGCAGTTGTCCTGTCCCCTTAGCAGAAAAACACCCCCAAAGCATAATGTTTCCACCTCCATGTTTGATGGTGGGGATAGTGTTCTTGGGGTCATTCCTCCTCCTCCAAACACGGCGAGTTGAGTTGATGCCAAAGAGCTCGATTTTGGTCTCATCTGACCACAACACTTTCACCCAGTTCTCCTCTGAATCATTCAGATGTTCATTGGCAAACTTCAGACGGGCCTGTACATGTGCTTTCTTGAGCAGGGGAACCTTGCGGGCGCTGCAGGATTGCAGTCCTTCACGGCGTAGTGTGTTACCAATTGTTTTCTTGGTGATTATGGTCCCAGCTGCCTTGAGATCATTAACAAGATCCTCCCGTGTAGTTCTGGGATGATTCATCACCGTTCTCATAATCATTGAAACTCCACGAGGTGAGATCTTGCATGGAGCCCCAGACCGAGGGAGACTGACAGTTATTTTGTGTTTCTTCCATTTGCGAATAATCGCACCAACTGTTGTCACCTTCTCACCAAGCTGCTTGGCGATGGTCTTGTAGCCCATTCCAGCCTTGTGTACATCTACAATCTTGTCCCTGACATCCTTGGACAGCTCTTTGGTCTTGGCCATGGTGGAGAGTTTGGAATCTGATTGATTGATTGCTTCTGTGGACAGGTGTCTTTTATACAGGGAACGAGCTGAGATTAGGAGCTCTCCCTTTAAGAGAGTGCTCCTAATCTCAGCTCATTACCTGTATAAAAGACACCTGGGAGCCAGAAATCTTGCTGATTGATAGGGGATCAAATACTTATTTCCCTCATTAACATGCAAATCAATTTATAACTTTTTTGAAATGCATTTTTCTGGATTTTTTTGTTGTTATTCTGTCTCTCACTGTTAAAATACACCTACCATTAAAATTATAGACTGATCATTTCTTTGTCAGTGGGCAAACATACCAAATCAGCAGGGGATCAAATACTTTTTTCCCTCACTGTAACTGTCTCTTTATTTCACTTTGGTAAATAAGAGACTATCTGTGGAATAGAGGAAGTTTAGTAGATGTATTTGGACTATTTTTTGAGTAAACATTGGCTTTAGGCTCTACGGTAGAAGGGTCTGTAGGGATTTACACAGATTCAGTCTCTCTGGCCACCTATACACACAGCTCATCTTATTATTGAGCTGTAATCCATAGATTTCTATCTGGAGATCTCCATTCACTCCATCATCCTGTGTGTGATTGTTGTGAGGCCCAGTCAACAAAACATATTGACCAGCGGACTCTACTTGTGTGCCGGCTCACGATAACCAATAACCAATGATATTCACTACAAAGACTATTGACTTGTTTAATGTGATGCTTAGATAAAGTGCCTTTTTTGTCATTTCTTTGCCTTTGCATTGGAAATAATGTTATCTCCCTCTCAAGCGAAAGAATTAGAGGTTTTTCATGTGAACTTTCAGATCGAAACTTGAAACCCAAAAAGTCTATATTTAGAAAGCGTAATAAATCACACAGGTGAAATTCGGAAAAAGTAGATTTGTTTGGTAAATGACTCATGGCCGTGAAAAGTGTTTTCTAATCCTATTCAGCGTTGCAGTGGGAAAACCTGTATTATAAACAGAGCATGCAACAACTTATTCATATAAAATATAAGATTTTATATTAAAGAAAATGTTCCC
Source organism: Amia ocellicauda (assembly GCF_036373705.1). Taxonomy (NCBI): domain Eukaryota; kingdom Metazoa; phylum Chordata; class Actinopteri; order Amiiformes; family Amiidae; genus Amia; species Amia ocellicauda. The sequence goes on along the minus strand of NC_089868.1, from coordinate 22,905,700 downwards.
AGGTTGGGTCAAAATGTAAGCAGTCAGGCACGCATGTATACAGTTTGATGGCCAATCCATTAGATGTGTGCTACGTTAAATCTAAGCAACAGCTGCTTAAAATTCCCAGCGATCCTTTTGAGATGATGATTATGTGCATTGATCTATTTTCTTTAAGAGTGTACTTTGAGAAACACAGCTGCCTTAGATACTATTAAGGCTATCACCTAATCAAATGAGTATATAAAAAAAACATGAATACATGGAGGTTAAATAGAATCAGCTTTTATGGAATGTGTAATGATAAGTCTTTAAGGTCTCTAGTGATCATGATTATTTCCAGCTATGGGCTCTGGATTCTTTAAAAAAACAAGAACAACACAAATAAAACCCCTGAATCCAGCCTTGTGCCGGGCATTGAAATGTGGATCAATCCCACTGTGGATCTGTCAGGGAATGGAGTTTTAGAATGGTCTGAAAACGTAATTGGAGATGGAGATAAAGTGTTGCCAGAAACTGATTTTCAACTCAAACGTCTCAGCCATGGCTCGGTGCACCTTGTTTTAGGGAGATAACAGCCTGGCTTTCCCCCCCGACTGGTGTGCACCTGCGCTGAGATAAAACGGCTATGAAGTCCATCACATCCTGACCCGGTGGACTCGCGCCAATGCTCGAGTAAACAATGAACTCAAGACTGGAGGTGTTATGACCGATACTATAGCAAGCCAAATTATCATTTAGGGATCTCTAAATTATTTTAAGATATCGTCAAATGACTTCCTGTATGTTGGCTGAGATTATCACTTCCTGTTTCCTCATTCAGTTACATAGTAATGAACAGGAAGTGATTTGCAAATATCTTTAAATGATTTACAGATATCTTTAAATATTTAAAAGTATCTTGAAATGAAATAAAGATATCTTGGCTTGCCATACCGATACAGCCGCCTAATTGAAGAATAACATGATCTGCAAAACAACAACAAAAATGAACACAGTCTTCTTGGTCTCCCATTATGGGCCTTAAACTGTTGCATTTACTGTTTTAAATCAATTCGAAAAGATTTGCATGAATGGTAGAGTAGGTCATGTCCTGTTATTAAACAATTGTAGGCAAGTGAGAATACTTGTACTGTTGCAGCTTGCACTCAATTCTTATTTTTGTTTTGTTAGTTTGGATTTTGTTGCTCCAGTGTTATAATAGTAAACTCCATAGATTACAAAGATAGATATGAAACTTACTTTAGGAATGGAAATAGAAAATGGTAGATAAACTGCTTCATAGTGCACAGTGTCAAAACTGTATTTATTTCTCTTTTTTCCAGAACAGTGGGGTTGAGGAGGGAAGCAGACTATGACACATTGAGGCTATCGCGTGAATATGTGAAAGGAGACTAATGAGGACTGATTTCAGGTTAGACCAAGACATAATTACTGCATCCACCCTTTCTTGTTAAATGAGGCTCGGGCCTCCTGGGGAAAGTCTTATTTCCAGCAGGTAAGAGAAAGCAATCGTGGATTCGCAATGAAACCATCCATTCGGTGGCAGGTTGTGCTTTCTTATTTCTCCCATAAGAGATAAAAAGCTGACCCAAGGATCTTTTTTGAGAGTGCGGTTAATTTAAAAGCAAAGCTCTCCCCAGACGTCCTGTTTGTGCACAAGCCTGCTTGTGTTTGATTTATGTACTGTGAGTTAATATGCTTGTACTAAACCATTCTGAGGCATATGGAAACCAAGAGCGGACTCTTGTTGGAAATTAAGAGTTTGTACCCACCCTTTGTTTTCTATCACAATGAACCGTACCTTAATTGTGTCTTATTGTGTAATTAACACCGGCAGGCTTGAACCCAGCGACATTTACATTACATTTAAATGCAGAACACATTCTCTGTTTACAATGTGTTTTTCAAAGGAATAAAACTGCTGCTGTGATTGTTTGAAGGACGTTTTCTGTGGAACACTGTTAGATGTTAATAAATAGCTTTTTTCCTGTTTCACATGAGACGTTTAGATGTAAAGTAAAGATATGTCTGTATATTTATTTTACAATGAAGGTAACATTCAGTTTGTTTAGATGACTGTAATAATCGTCTTTATCTATAGATATAAAAATGGTTGCCTCAAGGATTCATTGACAACAAAGTGTGTAGCTGTATTGTTGCCAGTAGATCTTCCAGATAATCAGTGCTGACATATCCATGTATTGCCCATAAGAAAATCACAATGGGAAGCAGGAATATTCCACAATATTGCACCAGTCATGACAGCACGAGTTAACATGCTTTAATTCTCACCTAAATCGAGTTCAGATCCCACCTTATCAATGTTTATTTGGTGTCATGTTTTACAAGACTGGCAAATGAAGGCGTCGCTGCTCAAATAAAAACGAACAGAACATCGCGTCATTACTATTTAATATCTCCACTGGCATTCTGAGTGTCATCATTTATACAATATGTTTGATAATTTAGCCACAATTTTAATGAATGATTTACGACAGCCCACCCCCTCTAAAAAAGAAAGAAAGCAAAAGTTCCTCCGCCACGCTTACATGATAAATAATGAAATACTCTAAAGCACAACAAATCTTGAAGAATGTCTCGTTAGCCTTACTTGCGTAATCAACACTGTCAGGTATGAACTGAGTGACATTAAAATTAAAGTAAAATGCAGTACACATGCTTCATGTCTGTGATTGTTTAAGGAATCCAGTTCACAGCTGTTTAAAATGTGTTTTCAAAGGAATAAAACTGTTTTAATGTTAAGAAGAGATGAAGACTCGTGGAATGTCGAAACCTGTCCCTTAAAATTAGGGAACATTTTGTAAATACAGTGTAGCTGGTGTTCTTATTACTTATTTACACTTTAAATCAGTTTCGTTGTACTGGTTTAATCAGCAACACAGATCCACAGATATGTTTAGGGCCCTTATATCTCAGAGTTTTTTTATTTAAATGGATCCTACCAATTGGTAAGTAAGTTCAAAATGTGAGGAATGTCTATTCACACAATCTAATTAATTATTTTAAATGGAAACCTGTTTTCAAGAGCACATTAATTTCCCTCTATATTCGCTTTTATAAATCCATTTGCATGGAGAAGTATTATTTCAGGCAGGGGTTGCAATATTTGCCATTAAGCCGAACAAGATCAGTGTGTAATATGAAATATAACATTCTTTAAGCACATTTAATCAAGTACATATTCTTGTACCTGAAGGCTCTATATTGTAGCTAAAAGCATGTTAGCAAGACAGAGAATGAATCATTTTCTTTATGTAAAGTATGTGTATATATAAATATTAATGTATAATGTATGTATTTGTAATATTGTGTGAAAATAAGATATACTATATATATAATGGGTGTGTGTGTGTTTGTGTGTTGTGTAGCAGATCACATATTTTAGAAATAATTGGGAATGTATAGGACTAAAACTGTCATTTAACATTTAATCTATCTAATTTCAATACAATTCTATAATCATTTTAGTTTTTCTCTAACATAAAGTTAATCTTCTTGTAAACCAAACTTTGAAAACATCACCTTCACAGACGTACCCCTTTCTCTTAATTTATCACGCCAATCATAGGCATATTGAGGCTATATTTGATGTCACACCCAATCAGTGGAACTGAGATTCATTAAAAGAAAATTGTTTTTCTCCCTCTTTGTACAGCCATATAGGCCCAGCCAAGGTAGATGAAAGACATCAATAAAAAGCCAATACGTCTGGAATCATTTAAATGTAAATGAATAATTGATTAAAATTGTCAAAACAACCTATTTTCAATCTTCTCTAAGATAATCAAATTCAGTGTTCATACTATCTCTGCTTCTATGGGGAGAATATCTAAGTGGGAACTTTTATCCCGGGTGCGTGTGCATCATTGTGGGACTCGACAGCTCTGGCTGAAATTATTTCCAGTGTTAAAAGTGCCTCTGTTTTGTCACATTCTATGAATTATTTCTCATGTAAATTAGAGCTTCCATTGAAATCTGTGAGGAGATAAAATATTAACTCTAGCAGAGTGCATTACCTTCTGCTTCAGATTTGAAATTTTGAAGGCCAAGAAAGCTATTCAAAGTCTCTTATGCTTGGCTGGGACCTTTTACATGATTACAGGAGAAGACTGAAGAATGTCCCAAATATTGTGTATTCAAATCCTTTATGAGAGGGAAGTGCATTATCTCGGAAAGCTCTTGTGTGTTTTTTTCTACCGTTTCAGAATGATATGGTCCTGGCTATTTCCTAAACCTAAATACTGTCTTCTTCAGATATTCTTTGTGTGTGTGTGTGTGTGTGTGTGTGTGTGTACAGAGATACATAAGATAAATCCTATTGATTTTGAGCAGATAAACACAATTTTACCGCAAAAAGTGACAGCGTACAAAAATATTAAAAGTACGCTACATTTCTTTAAAGACAAATAACCAGGCAATGATAAACCTCAAAATTGGAGAGTTTGCTGCTTTATTGTTTAGCAGCTTCACATATTAAACAGCACAAACACATACAGTGGGCTGGAGGAATAATTGTCACAATGAATGATACACATTCTCTATGCATTGATATGGGGAATATAGCCGTATGGATCCATACATTTTAAACCAAAGTGCATATCATGTTATTGTGTATGATTCATTTGTAAGTAGGCCTTTCCTTAATTTGGCAGCCGCAGCAGTTGGATGCTGGGAAATGTTGTACACTTGTACTTGAGATGCATCATGATACTAGAAAGATGTGCCTCTCCTTTAAACAGTTGTCTAAATTTCACAAGTTCATTTGACGAATCTATGCATATTTAACATCATAAAATCTGAAATACTGTACTATTTTAAGGGAAGATTTTGGCTCTCATTTTTTATTGCTTCCTTAAATGCAGACCTCTTAACAGCTCCACAAACTGGGAACTAATAAGAAATTATCATGAGCCGTATGCTCAGGGGAAATAACTTAAACGCATCAGCTATATTTCTTTCTTTTTTCAGTTCACTGTTAATGACTTTTTCCCCTCCCAATAAAACCATAAAGGTCAGCCGAGATGTAATGCTTCCCCTTATTTACTTGTGTAGATAAGCTGCCCATTACGAACTGATAAGAATTGGTTCCCCTACAGTGGTTGTTGAAATGTGTTTTCCATGTTAACACTTAAGCAAGTCTTGCAAGAACAGCAGATTATGTTGTATTTTTAGACCACCATTTGTTTGTTATATGGCCAAAAAGGAGTATTTATTACACTTAAATTTACAAAACAGAAGGCTTTGTAAAAATGCAGCGCTTTTTCCATCTGCTCTGAAAGAGAACTGCAGCAGATTTTCTGTATTTATTTATTTATGTCTTGTTAAAAATAGTGAAGAAAAATCTCAGTAAAAGTCTTCACACTGCTAAAAACTTTGAAAAGCATCTGGCCTTCAACAATATACCCTTAAAGTAATGTCATTTTGAAAGATAGATCACCGACAGACTAACCTTCAGTGTAATAAAAAAAAAATCAACCATGGAGGGAACTTTTCAAAAGCTGACAAGGTTTGAATCAGCTATCCTCTGGAGATTCAAGCTCTCTTCCACAGACATGGTTTACAGCTATTATGAAAGTGAAAATGGCGTCTCCTGGGATCTTTAAACAGACACAAACCACTTCAGCAGGTCCTGTATTTTTAATATATACATAGTAAAAATAAACGATGAATAAATAGTACGTCCTGATGTCCAAAAAGCCTGAAGCAAGACATGAAATATAATAACTGATTTGGAGAATTTGTTGTCCTAAAAAGGAATAATTGATGATGTTGTAAAATTGAAAGGCAGTCATTTGATGCTGATGCTTACTCGGAGGATTTGGTTTTAATGACCCTCACAACATTGGTGCTTTTCAGATAAAGATAATACCATCTTCACCCCACAGTCCTGTATCTTTAGTGATGTAAACACCAACTGCATTTAAACATGCCTCAGGGCAGAGCTGTCTGCTTAACAGCATATATTCATATTTACATGAATATTAAACCTTCTGATTTTAAGGCACTACCCCTTACATTGTCTGTCTGTGAAAGCTTAAATAACAGCCACAGATGGAGCAACAATGTGAAACACCTGCATAGGATAACGGTGTGTTGTGTTGCATAACGTTTGTCACAATTATAACTTGAGCATACATATTGTGGAGGGATTTGTTCACTTCAGCTGCTCAATATCTAAGGAAAATCTCATCTCAGCTTGTGGGTGACCAGGTGACATTCGGAGTTAACCTTTGAATAGACAGATACTACCTAACCTGGGAACAGTTTGTGTGTGTAGCTTGTAACAGTTTTTATGTGAAAGGCTACAATATGTGTGTTGCGCTGGTTACTAAAGATACACAGCATCTGATAATTCTGCATTGTCAAACCACACACCAGACACAGTACAGACGCAAATACTCCCCAGCATCGCTACAGAGTGAATTACTTATTTTATTTACAGTACAATTGGCTGCTTGAGCACCTGAGGTTAAATGAACAGCATCCTTTTAAAAAATACAAGTTATAAATCCACCTTGGTGATTCGGTGGCTGAAGCTCGAGCACTGAACGCAAAAGGATCGGCTCAAATCTTCTGGACCACGCATGCCACGATTTTCCCTTCATTTGACCTAAACTTTCATGCGAACACACATTGTTAAACCACCCTCCTCGCAATAAAGTTTCAATCTATCAAACTTCAGCAAGGGGAAACGCACAAGCGCTGGAATTGGAATCACATTGAATTTCGAATCTCCGCACTGACATGTGACCTTCGCGTCGGCGCCCATAGGTGAAAAATGAAATGTAAAACAGCGAGGATGATTACTATTTTTTAAGAATGTCACAGAAAATATATTCCATTAGGGTTAAAGGGGAATATCTGATTCTTAATTTACAGTTCGGATCCATGTGTAATACATCTCCGCTGGGCTTGTCAGCTAGAGTCTACATCTTCAATCACGAGCCAATTTACACAGTAAAAAGGTCTGCCAGCTCTTCCGTTCATCTTTTACTTCTGAGTGCATCCAGCTTTTATATTTATAAACCACTAACACACTGTCAAGAACTTTTAGTTTAAAATCACATGTGGCACCTAATTTATGGTGGTCCTCACCACACATCTGAATTCTCCTTCCAAGAATAAAAACTCCCAGGAATAATGATAAACAAACTTTTTACTCCATTGCATTTCTGTCTTCACAGTGTCAATTATTGACCATTATCTTTGCACATAACGTTTTTTTTTATAGTGAACTTATATAATAGTATGATTTTAATTACATATATTTGGCCTCACACATAATAAATCTAGATATTGGCTAGCTAAATATTGAACAAAATGGACCAAGTGTTACGCTGAGAGCACTTAAAATTTGGGAGAGTGGAGGCTTTTATTAATCCACTGAGCAAAATTGTGCTCTTTCAATTTCCAATTTCCATAATGAGTTGAGCTAGAATGACGTGTTTCGTCTCAACCATTATACTCTGATAGCCTGTAGTTAGTCTGCGTGATGGAGAAATGTATGACCTTAATAAACACATAATCGAGTTCACTGTGGGGACTGAATATTAATTAATTTTCTTTATTTCAACATCAGTTGAAGAATTCATATTACACAGGCCAAAAATCTGATTTGACAAATCGTCAGCTATTCACAGTAATATTTTTTGTTTTCACACTCCATAAAAACTTGCTTGATTTCAATATATATATATATATATATATAGTAATATTCTGAATGTTTAAAAGCACAAAACTGAACTCCAACTGGTTTTTAATACTTTCCCTTTAATTGGGATCCTCTTGCCATTTTCTTTATTTTGTAAAAATCCAAACCTGAATTAATTGATTTATTTAAGTTTTTTTTTTAATAATTTAATTGGAATTGGAATCACATTGAATTTCGAATCTCCGCACTGACATGTGACCTTCGCGTCGGCGCCCATAGGTGAAAAATGAAATGTAAAACAGCGAGGATGATTACTATTTTTTAAGAATGTCACAGAAAATATATTCCATTAGGGTTAAAGGGGAATATCTGATTCTTAATTTACAGTTCGGATCCATGTGTAATACATCTCCGCTGGGCTTGTCAGCTAGAGTCTACATCTTCAATCACGAGCCAATTTACACAGTAAAAAGGTCTGCCAGCTCTTCCGTTCATCTTTTACTTCTGAGTGCATCCAGCTTTTATATTTATAAACCACTAACACACTGTCAAGAACTTTTAGTTTAAAATCACATGTGGCACCTAATTTATGGTGGTCCTCACCACACATCTGAATTCTCCTTCCAAGAATAAAAACTCCCAGGAATAATGATAAACAAACTTTTTACTCCATTGCATTTCTGTCTTCACAGTGTCAATTATTGACCATTATCTTTGCACATAACGTTTTTTTTTATAGTGAACTTATATAATAGTATGATTTTAATTACATATATTTGGCCTCACACATAATAAATCTAGATATTGGCTAGCTAAATATTGAACAAAATGGACCAAGTGTTACGCTGAGAGCACTTAAAATTTGGGAGAGTGGAGGCTTTTATTAATCCACTGAGCAAAATTGTGCTCTTTCAATTTCCAATTTCCATAATGAGTTGAGCTAGAATGACGTGTTTCGTCTCAACCATTATACTCTGATAGCCTGTAGTTAGTCTGCGTGATGGAGAAATGTATGACCTTAATAAACACATAATCGAGTTCACTGTGGGGACTGAATATTAATTAATTTTCTTTATTTCAACATCAGTTGAAGAATTCATATTACACAGGCCAAAAATCTGATTTGACAAATCGTCAGCTATTCACAGTAATATTTTTTGTTTTCACACTCCATAAAAACTTGCTTGATTTCAATATATATATATATATATATATAGTAATATTCTGAATGTTTAAAAGCACAAAACTGAACTCCAACTGGTTTTTAATACTTTCCCTTTAATTGGGATCCTCTTGCCATTTTCTTTATTTTGTAAAAATCCAAACCTGAATTAATTGATTTATTTAAGTTTTTTTTTTAATAATTTAATAGAACACTGTAGTTCATAAGCAGAGGTTGAGCAAAACAGTTTAATAATCACATTTTGTTCTGTACTGCAATTTTTTTTCAAAAATCTACATTTCCCTTAAACACATTATCATTTATGAAGAAATAATACAGAAATAAGTTATTTTTCTATAACAATTCCCTTAATTATGAGTGCTTACTTATGTGACGAGCATAGCTGTCAGTTTTATTGTTCTTTCAGCCTTCTAGGTGTGAAACAACTCTGCAAACTAATTAGTGGTATTTGAGAAAAGCAAGTGCTGAACAGGTCAGATATACTGTGAAAATGCTCAGGAATAAGTTAACAATTATTTCCTGAAAACTTTTAGTTTTGATGGCGACATATTCTCAGTTAACTCTGTAAGGGATTTAATATATCAGTCTGCAACCTGCGGAGAGAGCTGGGAAAGATGTTAATTTGTGCCCAGCAAATAAAGTGGTCGACATCATTCATAAACTGAAAAGACAAATAGAAGACCTTTATATTTGTAGACATAAAGGTTGCAGACCTTCGGACCAGGGGGTTGCCAAGAATCATCTAATTGTATCATTGCTTTATTTAGAAATATTGGATTTCAATCTATGTTTGCTTGATGGTTTCGTCACTTCCTTGTTTGGAGATGATACTAATTTAGTCCTGCCTGCTGTCGTGAAACCAATCAGTTCCTTTTATATCTAATTGCTATTGTTTTTAAGACGTGGTATTTGTCAGCTTGGAAGCAGTGAGTGAATCCTTCTAATTTATTTAAACTGAATAAAGTATAGATGCAGTTCATGTGATAAATTAGGGTCACACTTTCAGAAGACACTGCTTCACACAGCAGTCCTAATATTCAGACTATGAGTCTGCTTATGAACGGCAGGAGTCACGATTGTGGGATTGTTATTCAAAATGTACAATAAATAACATTAATATATAAAGACAGGATTACGGTGTGTGCTGACATTATATGATTTTGGAATCAAAATCAAAAACAACAAACCTGGTGACTGGGGAAATTTAAAATATTAGCTCGAAGCTTTTCATTTTAAGTGACTCATTTGAGTCTGAGATGAATATGATAATGCAATCATTGTATTTATTTACTTAACTGTGTGTATCTGGAACGATGAAAAGCATATTTTTAAATGGTTTGATGGGTAATCAAACATGTGTAATGCCCTGTACACGACAATGAAAAGGCACTTAATATTCAATAATAATTTAATATTTGCATACATTAACAAATAACATCACATGAAACAAACTTTGAGTGTTGTTTTCATTATCATGGTTCACGCAGGTCTGCTTTTCCATATAAGGAAGTAAAAAGAAACCTTCACACAAACTAAGTAAATATATAAGAAATAACATTTCCAGAAGCAATCTTTAGGATTCTCCAAGCCGAGCCGATCTCCACTCACCCTGGTATCTATAATCTCAGAAAGGCAGAAAAGAAAAACTACAACAGTCAGGCTGATGAAACGTCAGTGCTTAAATTCTGTATAAGCCATGCTTTGTTTCAAATGCTTCTACTTAATACCACCCTTCCTGCAATTTAGAAAAGATTAAAATGTAAAAAGTGTCACAAACATTATTTTCTTTCTGAGTGTGAGAACACGGACGCTGCAGAGGAGCCGAGTGTGAAGAATTGAAACAATATACCAGAGTATAGCTGTTGTTGCTGAGACAATGACAAGTTGGGTCATTGTCTTGACTAATGATGCTATATATAGCTCCAAAAAGAAGTTTCGTGCTGCAGGCTGAGTGAAGTATTTCAGTAATAATTTTCTTAGCTGCAGGCTGGATTTTGACTGCCACTCAATGGAGAGGCAGTCAAAAGTTTACACTCATGCTGTGTTGTCTCAGTTCAATCAACTGGGAGTTTCAGATTTTTTTCTTGGCTGATAAAATGTTGTACAAACTCTGAGAATATATCATTGGTAAATATGTATACAATGTCCTTAACTGAAATAAACCACAAGCAACCTTTTTATCTTCAAATGAATGCATGTGTTATGATTATATATTGAGATATATATTCACATGTAGCAGGGAGTATTTGTGGCACTGATCAAAAAAGAGGTAAAGATAAAATCCAAAATCAATTTCATGAAAAGCTAAAAAAACAACAACATGAGATAGGGTTTGTACACACAGCTGTCCTCTTTTATCGATCATTCATTAATATTTTCAAGGCTCCTCCAATCACAACAAAGGACAGCCGCACGACAGATGAGACAGACCTGGTAAAATATCAATGGAAAATGCAAACAATATAGTAGTAAACCTTGTAATACCTCACTGATATTAAGGGGCAATCATTTTAATTCTGGCCGTGACATAAAAACAGGTATTTTCAAATCAATATCAGTCCCAATTTGTTGTTCAAACCATCAGCAAAGTATTCTATGTACAGCCTAGTTACACCGATCAGCCATAACATTATGACCACTGACAGATGAAGTGAATAACACTGATAATCTCGTTATCATGGCACCTGTCAGTGGATGGGATATATTAGGCAGCAAGTGAACATTTTGTTTGACAAGGGCCACATTGTGATGGCTAGACAACTGGGTCAGAGCATCTCCAAAACTGCAGCTCTTGTGGGGTGTTCCCGGTCTGCAGTGGTCAGTACCTATCAAAAGTGGTCCAAGGAAGGAAAAGCAGTAAACTGGCGACAAGGTCATGGGCAGCCAAGGCTCATTGATGCACGTGGGGAGCGAAGGCTGGCCCGTGTGGTCCGAGCTACTACAGCTCAAATTGCTGAAAAAGTGAATGCTGGTTCTGATGGAAAGGTGTCAACACACAGTGCATCGCAGTTTGTTGCGTATGGGGCTGCGTAGCCGCAGACCAGTCAGGGTGCCCATGCTGACCCCTGTCCACTGCCGAAAGTGCCTACAATGGACACGTGAGCATCAGAACTGGACCACGGAGCAATGGAAGAAGGTGGCCTGGTCTGATGAATCACGAGTTCAAGGTGTTGACTTGGCCTCCAAATTCCCCAGATCTCAATCCAATTGAGCATCTGTGGGATATGCTGGCCAAACAAGTCCAATCCATGGAGGCCCCACCTCGCAACTTACAGGACTTAAAGGATCTGTTGCTAATGCCTTGGTGCCAGATACCACAGCACACCTTCAGAGGTCTAGTGGAGTCCATACCTCGACGGGTCAGGGCTGTTTTGTCGGCAAAAGGGGGACCTACACAATATTAGGCAGGTGGTCATAATGTTATGGCTGATCGATGTACATGTATGCTTTTGCAGCCACAATATCACATTGTCTGTTCAACAGTCCATTCAGTAGTAGAATAGATATCTACCTTTTACAGGAAGACAGGATAGTTATGAGGTCAAATTCAGACCATAAAGATTGGAAACCCAGATGTTTTAAGTAAAAAATCTCAACTATATGTATTTAGGTCCTCTGAATATTCATGAGCACAGCAAGTCCATCTCTTGCGAGGAGACAGATAATGAGATCCCAGCAGAGCATGCTGATTTTAAGTATTTCCCTCTTATTTACCTCTCACATTGTACAAGCCACGCTTCATCCTTGATTTGTACAGTAATAAGATATAATATTACTTCCATGGTAAACGATTCTCCAAAGTTGGGTGCTAACTTTATAATTAGTGTTATCTCACACCGACGGAAGCAAGCAAATCCCAGAGCACCTGTGTTTTCTATCTTGGGTGGCTTAACAGAATTAATATTTCAATAATTAAAATATCATGGATGTTCTAATGATGCTCGTCCATCAGCAACAAACAAACCCAAACGTACATAATTACATTTGCACAGTTAAATAAGGTACACGACGCCCAGAGACCATCCCTCAGTTAAATAATGAGGCCCCACAGGACGTGGTTTCTTTGGCAAAATGTAGCATTTGTTTGTTTCTAACCATTTTACACAAACCGAACAGTGATCAACCCTGTAAAGTGTCGCTGAGCTGATCCAATTCTGAAGTAATTGATGATAAAAGGGATGACAATAACTAATCTATTGAAGTAGCAGCAACAAAAGGGAGTTTTGGAATGTACTTTTTTAATGTTTACTTTTCAAATCACAAGATAGCTTTGCTGCCAGTTGGTTGTTTTCATGTTAAACAGCTTACATTACAAGCCTTCAGGTTTTGTGTATTTTAAGATACAGTGTGAGACTCCGACGTTCTCGGACGGGTGTGTGTTTCACTGATTAGGCAAAGTCATTTGTTCAATTAGGTCAGCAGTGTCCAGAGCTGGCCCTCGCAGGCTGCAGGGTGTGCAGGTTTTCATTCTAAATTATCTCTAAATTACTCAATTAAACAGATTACACGCTTAACTGGTCAAAAATGATTCCCCCCCGAGTCTTTAGGATCTCAGGAAATGAGGCTGACCTACAAAACCTGCTGGATTGAGGATACATACTCCGGCAACATGCTTCCTTCTCAACACTCATTTTCAGGAAGGGTGCTGAGGAAGTCAAAACACAAACTAAACTTTGCGGTCTGTCGTTTTTATTGTACAATATTGTCTATGCTACTTGATGATAGTTGATGAAGTTGATGATACTTCAAATAACATGATTAGCCATGGGCCAAGTAAACACTGACCCACCAATCACTTGCATTTTATACATCCAGCAGAGTAAACAAGGTCAAGCATTGTTCATTTCCATTACACAATTAGTTATTTCTATTCAAATTGAAAATAGATACTAGATTCTATGCAGTGAATTCACTGTCAAAATCAGTGAGCACAGAAATACACATAACCATCACTTTGCAACATTTGTACGTTTACAGTTAGCATGTCCTAATACTATGCATAGAGGAGGGATATGTTTTTACTAACATGAACAATATGGTTACGACCTTAAGCTCTGCATATAATAATTCACTTAAGGTAAATATCACTTAATGTAGAAAACGCTCAACGTGACTTACTGTACTAAAACACAGCTGATTACATCCAGTCTGTAAATTCTGTATAAGCCATGCTTTGTTTCAAATGCTTCTACTTAATACCACCCTTCCTGCAATTTAGAAAAGATTAAAATGTAAAAAGTGTCAGTCTGACACTTAAAACTTAACCATTGATATCCACATTTTATAAATGACAAGACTGACGTGAAGTTGATATTGCATGTGTTAAGATAAACGCATCTTCTTTTGTATAGGGCTGGTAATCCTTTCTGTTGTGTAACAGCTTGGAAAGTGTCAGTCTTGTCATTTACAGACTGTGTATTTTTTTTTCTTTAATTTAGCATTGACCTAAAACAAATTGCTGCATCTTGTGTGTGGGTTGGTCAGATACAGGCTTCACAAAATATCCACACAATCAATGGATAGTCAAGTGAATTATTGCAGAGCAGACAGAGCAGATTTAAAGTACACGTGGTTATTATGCGTGTATGTGAAGCTCTGTAGTTACTGTGTCTTTGGGGTAAAACCTGAGGCTTCGGAGGCATGAATCACTCCTGTCTCAGATGCCACGCAGGAGGAAGTGAACATTTATTAAAATCCTGAGGTCAAGCACAAAAGCAGGTGACAGATTATTACCTGTGTGAGTGTTAATTGCGTCTCTCGATCCCTGTTCTTTCCCCCTTGTCAAAACTCCTTCAGAGTAACACAGATACTTCATAACACAGCAACTTACAATAATGATCAACGTACAGTTAGGTTTTTATACCAATATTAAAAACATTTTGAGAAATAATAATTCTGGCTGTTGTTTCTGTATATGTTTCATGCATTCATATCATAAAGCTTCTACATTCAGCGTATAGAAATGTATTTTTATTTTTGGTCGAGAGAACTACCCAAAAGGGGAGTGGCCTAGGTCGTTAACATGGGACCCAGTGAACCCATTTATATATAACAAAACAGTCTATGGGTTACTTTACATTTGCTTTTTATTCTCTCATGTTTTCCACACATTTCTGTTAGAAGAGACTATTGTCATTATATCAAACAAATTATTTATGAAACAAAAAGACAATTTATTAACTACCAATTTATTTGCATTAGTTATGAAATGTATATACAGCTCTGGAAAAAATTAACAGACCACTCCAAGTTCAGAAATCAACGTTAAGTGGTCTCTTAATTTTTTTCCAGAGCTGTATTTGTCAAGTGGACAATTTCTTCTGGTTACAACATCATCAACTCATGACAGAAGGAAGAAAGAGGGTACGATTGCACTGTACTGCACATATCATATGTGATTGAAATTACATACTGAAAGTTTCCAATAGACATCAAAGAAAACTTCAGTAAAAAAAGAAAGAAACGAATGGATATGAAGTGAGAAGCAAAATCAATGAGAAAAGCCAGAGAACAACATGTCACAACTATACAAAACCCTCCTGTCAGCATGTCAATACTGCCAATGGCACACAATTATACATCTTTTAGTTTTCCGTTTCCACAAAAGTACATTTCAGCTCTATTTAATGCGTATCATTTTCTACGCTGTTATTTTAGCTATACATTATTTTACAGTCTTAGTTTCTAGGGAACCATCTCTGGCCTTGAAATACAAGCCATTTTACTTCTCCATGTATTTCTCATAAACTTCTAATACTACAATTCTTCCCGGATCAAATTATATTATTTTTTCACAAAACATTTCTCTATGATACTGCTTTTGCTTTTATCATATACATATTAGTCCTGTTCATCTACTAAGTAAATACAATAACACGACAGCAGAGAACGCTGTAGAAGATGCAGCCTCTGTGAAACATTTAATAAACTTTAAACAAATACTGAATCTTCCAGTACAAACATCAATAATATGAAGCCAATATTTTGTCCAAACACTCTTCATCTTCCTACAAAAGTAATACCAGACCCAGAGGAAGGAGGCTCTGTTTGTTAGATCTGCTTCAAAGCAATGTCTGTAAATAACATTTTTTTTCGCCTCAGAATTTGAGTGTTTACTTGTCATACCAATGTGTCAGTATTTGTTATAAGACCTGGTACCTTCACAAAGGTAACCATTTTAAAGTGTTATGTTGTTGTCATTTAAAGTGAAAAACAACATGATACTACGCTAGTATGTTTTGTGTTTTTAAAGCACAATGTTGGTTTTACAACTTCTTGAAAATGTCACCCCATTGATTCCCAATTTATGGTAATTAATATAAGAGAATAATGAATGCTTTAGCATGCTTTACAATGAGTCTAGCCTGACTGAAAATGATATCAGAATGATCGTTAGAAATGTCTAAGATCGTGGCATTCGCTACCCCAGGACAATCGATCTGCTTCTAATCATTTTTTCAATCATGTTGGGTGCTATCAGAGAAGAGTTCATTCGGTTTAAACAAGAGCCAAGCAGTTTCATCAAGAAATTATTTATTATACGTGAGAAAGGACAGCTATATCCCTGGGTTTCGCTGCCAAGATGAAAATCCTAATATGCAAAAATCTCCCAAAGCGTTGCTGTGCTGAGTAAAAGCTCTCTCTCTCACAGCAACAGTTTCGGCTGTGCAGGAGAAACGGATTGACCTGGAAAATGCTGATCAAGAAATGTAGCGGCTCAGTGTAACCATCTTTGCAAGGGAGTCAGATTTTCAGGTCACGGATTAGTATCAGGCAGGTTCCTTGCGGTTTCTAGTGCAGAGAACCAGGCAGGATGCAGAGATGGGAGCACAAAAAATGGTCCCGGATTCATACAAGACTGTATCTCTTCATGAAGAAGCGGTGTGCGCAGATACGGAGCTGAAGGTTCTTTGTTTTAACTTACAGAGAAAAAACACAGCCTTCCAAACTGTTTAGTATTCTGTGCCAACCTTGTTATCATTTCAAAATATACTTTATCCCACAACTTTAATCACTATTTTTCCTGTGCAAAAAAGTTTGCTCAATTAATGTCCTTTTTCTTGAGTATTCTTACATATTTCAAGGCTGCATATGTGTGTCTGCTCAAAAAAAAGAATATACACACACAAATCAACAAACTACTGCTTGATTTTCATTTGTCAAATTATAACGTAAACTTTCATAAATCATCTCGGGCATTTTCAATTTTGTCTGCTACTGGGACATTCATGTGCAAGAGCTCTGTGTGATAAACAAAAGCAATATTATCACTATCAATATTTCATGCCTTCCCTCACAAATCTAGGACATTGTCATAATTAAGATGTGGATGCTCTTAAATGCCACAGCAGGATACAAATCCAGTGTCCCTGAAGAACTAATTTAAAGATTTTAAAGTTCTGCATTTAGTCAGACGAACACAGTGAGCGCATTGTTCACGCTGAGCAGAGAGACCTCATACTGGAGAGCTGAGAGACAGATACTTGTGTATTCTCATTTTTTATCCCTGCTTCAGTTCTGACATTTGTTGACCTTGCCATGACCTCTAACCTACTTTTTTAAAGATGGAAAAATGTATTCCCTCACCTACAAAGCTATAATAAAGAGTGGAGAGTTTATTTTTTGCAGCTCAGCAGTCTACAGAATCCTTTGCTGCAGTATTTTAATTAATATCTATTTTGTCTGTGTTGAGGAACGTCTTAAAATAAAACATTTTATTCATTTTTCAACACATAATTATTTCAAAACAAATTTAATTTGAAATTAAGTTGGTCCTTCCCAGCATTTGATGTAACATCCACTATATTTCAGCTGTACTGTGCTGGCAGTGCTTACAAACACAGCATTAATAAATAACATACACCTAGATAGATGATGAAGATGGCAAAATTAACTTCAGATCTGGGCAAACCCCTGAGATTAATGCTGGTGCTTTTCACTAACAGAACTGATCTAATGAAAACAGTGTTTCAAGGGCTTTCAATCTCTCCGCTGATCAGTCAGAAGTATGCACTGGTTCCCAAATATTCATCTATTATGTGTAAATTGCAGGCGATTAAGAGGAAACCAAAACCATGGTTCAGAATTGAATTTCAATTCACTTTTGCCTTGCTAATATGCAGTGGTATGCATTAATCAGGGTGACTTGATTAAAATGCATCAATGACAGCAAGGGAACTCGTTGATTTAACACTTAAAAAAAATGTAATTTTTCAGATTATTTTGGAGATGTGAAGTGAAATGGATGCCTGGGAGAAACAAGTTGCTGTCTCGTCTTGTCCTGCTGTGAATCCACATGGATCAGTATTCACTAACACACAAATGTTCACTTGTGGACCCTAGTGAGCTGAAGCATGTAGTGCAACTCTGTAGATAGATTGCACCAATGAACACTTTCTCAAATAGCTTTGTGAGGAAAAAGTTGGATTGTTTTTGCCTTAAGCTTTTTGTCAAGTTTATTAGAAAGTTATTGTAATAATAAGTATATTAATAAACCATCTTAAAGAAAATAGGAACAACAGAAGAACTGTAAGAACAATCAGATCTGGAAGTAATAATGAAGCTATGTCTACCACTGTGTGTGTTCAGACTAATTGTGGCTTCACTTGAGCAGTTTGCAGGACACAGACACTGACGAATGACCTTCTGAGTCTGTCTGTAATGCATTCGATATGCAGTTTTGTACTTTATCCAAGTGATTCTCTTATGGATAGAGAATACAGCTCCATAACTCCATTTGCAAAGGCAGGCCAAACACTGCAACAGTATTCATAAAATAAATCTAATTTACGGAGCTGAAATGATGGAAAATGCATCACAGGCATCATGGAGTCTACAGATGTTATCAGACAATGTCAGTGTACTTTATATTGTCAGAAATCTTCAAGAATGTTCTGCCACAATGACTAAGAACGCACTTTTATGTGTATTAAAGAGATCTTGTGATTTAAAAAAATAAAATGCATGCAGTATGTCAGTGACAGAAATAAGTATTGCATTTGTGGGAAGGATAATGTGCCATACCCTATTGGATTGAACTTTTGGCACATTTTAAATAACGTTTAATATAACTAGATGGATGCTGAGTAACAACGCTTTGAGAAATAAAGACTTTTCTCAAATCCTTTGCTGTGGAGTCTGTTCTCTGAAAATAGTCCCCCACCTCAGCAGTATACGTGCAGACATTGAATTACCCCGTGACAGCCGAATGCGGGGAAATGTTCAAAAAGGGGAATTGATTTTTTGGGTAGTTAATTAAATGTTGGCCACTTCTACCTGAAAACTGTCCTGGACAGTCTTCTAACATGTGCTTCTGGAAACGTACAATGGGAAAGGTTAATTTGCGGAGTTTGAATGGTGAAATGAGCCGGCGTGATTCGAGTGGATGGCGTCTCTGATTGCACCTGGGTTTATAATAACACTGTGATGCCGGGGTCTTGGCGAGAACAAACACGTCGAGGAGTAAATGAATGTGTCTGGGTGCCATCTCAACAACAGCATACTGAGACCCAAGCGGTAACCACAGAGTAAAGTATTAATAGGACTGTACAATCCTGTGAACTGTTGTACGAGAAGGCCATTATCCCTTGAAAATATGAATATATGTGTATTTTATAATATATAAAGTGGTTTTATTCTTGTGCTGCAAAAAACAAAACAAAACAAAAACTATTCAAATGCAAATACTTAAGTTGGATCTGTTATATAAACAGTAGATTACATGCAAAGCATTGTTTTATTTTCTTTGATTGACAATAACACTACAAGGAGTTTGAAACATTGTGTGTTATTGCTTAATGTAAAAAAAAATACACTTCAATATTTTCAAAAAAGGATACACAACATTCTATAGCAAAGGAATAGATACATTGTTAAAATTACTTTGAGAAATGTTTAAAACCTTCTGAAAGATGATGTCCATGGATAGTATTGATTAAAAACATGTCCTTAAATTAAAAATAAAGATACAACAGAAAGTTTCTGAATCCTGAACTCTGTTAAGGATTCCACAGAAAGCCCACACCGTTCACTTGAGCTCAGACAGGGTTTATTTCCCTGCTTTCTCACGAGGGAGTCTCGCCAGTAAACCCATCCCCCCAACCTTGTTAAGCAGAGTCCCACATTAGTCTAACTCTCTCTTCCTCCGGGGTTTGGAGACCTGTCAGCCTCAAGGTTTAGTTAATCACTCAGTGTGCGCGGAAGTCCAACTGCTCCAAACTATGTCCCCGGTTGCTAATAGAGAGACGAGAGAGACTGAATCTCTGTAAGAGCAGCTCATTAGGATTCCAGGTATTTAAGGAAACAGTCCATTTCAATCGATGGGATAATTTGTCTTCTACTCAAGTATATGGTTTTGAAAGATGGACTCACATTATTAGATTTCTGATGAATACATATAGCATGATGCTGTAGGCGGCGCTGGACATTATAAATGTACAGCCAAATACATTTTCCCAACACTTAGACAGTGTATTTTCAATTTCAAATAAAACCTGTTACGCAAGGCTGTGGGATTCAACTATAGTATCTGTGTTAAATATGATATATAGATCACATTTAAAGGAGATATTTGTATATACATAGCATGGATTTTTACGTCTTCACAATATAGGCATACATGAAATAAGACCAATGCTTGAAAATGCTGTCACTTTGAAAGAAAACAAAAATCAATGCAATGCAAAAACCTTCACATAGTCCTCTGTTTGTCTGTATCACTAATCAATACCAATGCATTCACAAAAACCTGACAACCAACAAAAACTGATAATATCACATAAAATTTGTCTTACAAATGTAAAATGTTTTAAAGATGTAAACTGATATACAGTAGATTGTACCAGTCTTTCCAAATATATCACCTATACTCTAATTCAAACTGCACTGAGAGCCAGGAAAGAAAAAGCTGATTAAACAACAGGCTGTGCTAATTATCGAAAGCCATTTAGCTCTATGACAAAATTTCAGATCTATCTAACCACCTGTGATCTACAAGTTGTCCATTTCTCATAATTGGACAAAACTCTCAAGTTAAAATGAATGATACGTCATCTTATTTGTCTTTTCAATATAACATAAAAAACATTTCTTATGATCATGAATGTAATAATAAAGAAAATGAACAAACATTGACATAATACAAGTACCCAGATAGTAACACATTGGCAAGACATGTGTGTGTATTAAGAAACAGTCATCATCTGTCTTTGGCATCATTGGCACTGACAAAGTTAAATATAAACCCCATGTCTTTTTGTTGTTGTTGACTTGTTTATTTGACTACTTTTAAGTTTCAAACGTCAACCTCAGAATGATACAAAAACAATCAATCTCAACTTCATCCCCAAACTTCCCACACACACTAAATCCACCCGTACGCTTATGTACTCGGAGTCCCTCGCCTCATTAGCCATGGCAGGTATCAGAATGCAAATAATGAGGAAGTGCCCGCAAGGCAGCGAACACGGAGGAGAAACGAAAAGAGTGAAAACCTAACATTAATTAGAAAATACCCCAGAGAACAGGGTAGCCTCAGATGGCTGTGTGACAACATGGTGATTTCATTTTGTCTTAAAATAGTGGCACTCCTTGCAGCGCCGTATGCCAATCACTGGGCTACTCTCGGCATTGTTACGGTACTTAGTCGAGTGGCACAAAGACGAGCTGATTAAATATTAATAGTTCGCTCATGTTACAAAACATATAATTCCACTAAAATACAGGTATAAAGCATTCAGGGCGGCTGCAACCATTTACTGAATTCAAAAACTATTATACATGAATAGACAGGAACAAACACGTTACGTTCTGGAATGTCCGTACGTTTTTTCAGCGTAGTTTGTTCCGCACAATTCGAATTTGTTGATTTTGTTAAAGTCACAGCACAGCCTATCCTTGTCCTGCCAGTCGTTTAATATCTTGTTTTAGTCTCTTAGTATCCAGGTGATAGAAGTTGGTTATAAAGAGGCTGATCGTAGATGCAGGCTTTTAAGAGTTATTCATTGCTAACTCTTCATTGATATGGTGGAGAACTCTTAGAAGGAAAACAAATGTATTATGCTAATAAAAAATTATGAAATAAAAATAATTACTATCATTTTTTGACAGGATACTAATGAGATTTACCTTTTATTTTCTTGAAGTGAACTTTTTTGTAATAAACTGAAGTGACATAAAATCATTTGGTGTTTAGGTACTGCAGAGGAGAAAGTATTGAACAGGTCACGCACTTTGACCCGATCATTTGGTTGACCCCGTTCCTCTTTTAATTGTCAATTTAGTCTCCTGATTCCCACTTACGATTGAAGCGGAGGTTCTCTCTCTGAAGGGGCGATCGATAACGTGGGCTAACAGCGTGAGGAAGAAGAATATATCCTGCGCTCTGAAACCTCAATAAACCTCAAGGTGACCGAGCCACTTGGTTCTTACCTCAGGATACGGGGACTTTTGATCAAGATTACGTTTGATAACTTAGAAATGATCCATAGGACACTTCTGTCTCCAGTCCCAACAAATGGGCCCTTTGAAAAGCTTTCCATCACTTTTGATGTACAGAAATAGACCCTGTGATTTCAGTGGCATAGATACTTAAAAGGGATATTTACCTTTGTGAATTGTACATATGATAATGGCAATTACCCTAAGGAGAGCAAATGGCTATCTTCAAAAGCTGAGATAAGCCGGGTAATTGCCTTTGATTTATGTTGTGTACACTTATAGGATTGGAGACAGTCTTTGAATCAATAAGATGCATGTTTTCTCTTTCTTTCTTTTGTGAAGGAAAATAAGCTGAATTCAGGCTGGTTTAACAAGACAGTATTCCCAGCTTATGAAGGTATCATTCAAAACATTTGTCAATAATATAAGTTAATCACTAAGCATGTGATTTTAATGCTTTGATGACACAAGAATGTTCTAAAATTGCAAGAATTTAAAATACTCTATATTTCTTCCCATAAGTATTTGCAAACACACACTAATATCTTCTTAGTCTTTGAAAACAAAATCCAGATATCTCTCAAGAAGGCCAATTATTTTATTTTTCAAAATACTTCAAAATAGGAAAACACTACATTTATAAAAGCTTATTGTTTGGAATTGCCAGTCTTTGCCGCCATATTGTCATTAACTAAAACTAAACGATTAAAATGCAAATGATATGCAGGCTGACGTCCTTTTAACACTATAAACTGCAGCAAGAATCACTCGACGTGAGAGAGACCTGGCAGGTGTGGAAGAGGTAATTGCTAATTGCTTCAGTAACATTTTCCAATCTCCTGTGCATCGCGGCTCTCAGAGAGTCAAAATGAGCTACTGAATCAGAAATTGAGGTTGGCAACCTTGGTGTGTTTAAGGGTGATTTTTCAAATGAGCATTACAGTTCCCAAAAGAATGTGATAGCTTCACCATCATAAGGAATAAAAATTAAAGTAGACACCATCGCCATACACAACAGAAGTGATTCACCGTGGGATGAGCTAGCTAGTGGCAGGGCCGGAGTAGCAACAGGAGCAGGAAGAATACATAAGTACATCTGAACATTGCAGGTTATATTCTAGCAGTTAAAAAGGAAGGTATTTAAACTACATATTCTCCATCCACACATAAGAATAAGATAGCATTGTGACCTCCCATGCAAGATTATGCCAAAGTAGATTAAATTGGAGTAAAACATATAAATTGTCATTGTACACAGAACGAAAATCGATGCACACTTTGCATTCAATTAGAATTGCTTTCAAGGTGTATAATCGTGGTGTAGATCAGTATATCAGTAGATCAATTCTTGTAAATAAGGGAAATTAAATGTGTTTATTGTGATGTTTGAATTTAATATCATTGTTTTCTCCTTGGTGCTTTATTAATGCTACTTATTTCCATTTCAGTAGGTTCTATCCAAATTAACAGGTATTAAGTGTTATGTCTCTGACTGAATATAGATGCACATCATTTAGTTAAAACAGTGTTTAAACTTAGCATCTGGAAATATACATTTACTTCAAACCTGCATGTGCTAAGAATGTCTGACTACAGACTCTCTTATATAAATATGAAATGAATGCAATGCATGGCTGTTTTGTTTGTGGACAAATCAAGATACAACCCCAGAGAAAGAGAAGACTTTTGGAAATGTTATATATTTGTTTGCTTAATAAAACAAATCTGATCTGCACATATTATATTTCCCTGGTGTTCTGCTTTTTGTGTTTGCTTTCTAATGTTGTGGAGGCTTTAATACCCAGACAGGGCTAAGCGACCTACATTTTGATGACTAATTACTATCTTTTGTACTTAGGGTATTGAGGTCACGCTTAAACATTACTTAATCATGTAGCAATTGTTCTTTTAAGATCTGTCGATACGAAAACATACAATTAATCAAATTTATAGATTCAGGGGAACAGAGAAGGGAGAAAGATCCAAACTTAGTTGTTTGATTGACTTGCCTATATTTAAAGATAATCAAACGCAGTTGCAATGGTTTTCACACACAAGCATTTTGTCTTACCCCCATGCAAAATAAAAATATCCATCATCAAATATATCCCATTTCAGACTCTACTATATATGGGACATATGTTTTCTTTGCCATCATGGAATATTGCTCTTGCTTTTTCAATAGCGACTTTATTTTCAGCAATATGCAGTTTCTGATGATGAGGCAATTCCACACTTGTGCTAATCCAATTGAAATGTCTGAGCTTTGATTGAAACTTGGAACCTACAAGGGAAAGATACATTTGCATTTGGCCGACCAAATCATTATTTTTATAGACCCTTTTCACAATTACATACTCTCGATGTTAATGTTACTTTCAAAGAGAATTTGTTCTTTATGTGCTCTGATGCCTGTACTCCATTAATTTAGTTTTATTGCCTCTAAATTAGTTTCACTTTCCCCCCTCTGGCAGCTTAATTTAATGTGCATAAATATAATTTATAGACCCAAACATTTGTATTCCAAATATTCAGCTCAAGGAGTTATGCCTCAAGAAAGTAAATTAGTTTACAAACTCAAACTACTTCAATTCCCTTATCTCATCTAACTGACGTGCTGTTCTGTAATGTTTAAAACTGATGGCAACATGGCCAACAGGGGCCTCATTTACAATTCCCATAGTGTTTATAGGGATTTCTAGTTGTAAGGTTCAGTGCCTGTCTATCATATTAAACTTTACAGATTCTTCTTTCAGCGAAGGGACTTTCACAAAAATCCCAGTAATTCTGCACGAACAGCGTTTGAGGGCATGTCTATTTCGCCCTCCAGATCTTAGATTTACATTTCGCTGTATCTAAAGAAACATTGGTCACAATGTTCAGTTTGTCTTTTTTTACCTGCTCTTTTTCATATAGTTTGTGGAGCTACTGGTTACCAGCCAACACTATACTTATATTTACACACATATTTACTTATAGACTCAGATTAATATTATGAATTCTGTTTTGAGGAAGACTATTGATTAGTCTTTAATCCACATACTGTTGCCTAAAATACATATTTATAACGATACACAGAACACAATGTTCGTGTTAATATTTTGTATTACATTAAGGTCAACCATTTTGTTTGACAGAAACTGTTTGCATTTACATAATCATAAGAATATCATTATCCAGATACCAATTTATTTTCCATTCAGTCTTGTGGGAAAAATTATAAATCTGAGGTTGTGGGAACAAACTGGGATAATGTACAAGAATTAATCTGCAGGAAATAACCCCATAACATCCTGTTATGCTGTAAATACACTGTCACTTAGTGTCTGAAGCCAAGCAGCCCTGTTGCCAGGGAAAGGTACTTTTTGCAGGAATGTCTTTATGATAAACAAGTCCCTTTATGGCACTGAAACATGAGCAGCTAGCTGTGAAAGATACTGGCGGAGATGTTCTGGTCAGAGATTGAGTTTTAATCAGGAATAAAGCTTCCTTGTCTGCTGTGCTGGCCTGGGGGTTTGAGTGGGTGAGACATTATCAGCGAACGAACCATGTATTTGTTTAATTAAGAGGTTATAAGACACCTGTTTGTATCACTATTTTCAAAATTTTCATTTGTAGCTGATTTCCTACATAGACCAAACTGGAGTCACAACATCAAGGTGACATAATTGCAAAGTCCCATATGTGGTGTTTAATGTGTGTTGGATTTGGCATTGATGAATGGGTCAACCAGGTCATAAACATCATAGCATATTTTGTAATATAGTATTTCCCCTAACACTGTCAAGGAATTTAAATAGATACAGACCATGCCAGAATGAAATGAATGATATTAAAAACACATCCACAATGTAAACACAGTATTCGAATAGGCAAGGCTTTATATTACCAACATCAATCATGCGTTTTCTTTGCTGTGAGTCTTTTCTTAAGTACTGTCTCATTACTGGGGTCTACTTATACTTACAACAGAAGCAGATAAACGAGTTAAAATATATTAATGTGATTCATGTTTGAAATACGGAGGTAGAAGTTAATGTGTTCCTAATTCAACAGCATCTCGAACAAACATGAATCATACATTTTTTAGTAACGCAATGATTGTAAATCCAAGTTTACCTAAATTAATCCCAAATTCTTAGTGTCAGTTTACCCAAAAAAGCATTAACTTACTTACTCTTAACCTTATTATGAACCCTATAAAACACACAGTAGCCATTTTGAAAGAGAAACTCAGTCAATATGTGCCCTGTGACCAATGCAATTTGCTCCAAGCATTCATTTAACCTGCCTCTATTACAGAGCAGTATTTCAAAATTATTTTTATGTTGCTTTGTACATTCAATAGTATTACACAACAAAGTGCAATTAAAATCAGTACTTCTGAATCATTAATTCTATAAAGCTTTGATTTTCAAATACAAAATTGTCATTTTTTACGTAATATTAATCCACGTAATGGTTGCCTATATTTCAAACAGGCACACAAATGTTAAAAACGTGTGGGGAAAACATTCACTACATCATTGTCTATAGAGCAGCATGAAAACATTTGGCTTAGCTTTAAATGGTTTCCTGAAATACATACATGCGGTGATATTTATAACCTAGAAGAAAATACAGATAAAAGGGTCATTTCTAGAGAAACCTTCAGAGACCTTCATTTTAAGCCAGGAAAGAGATACAAATTTGACAATTTATGTATCAGAAAGGAATTAAATTTCCCGTGAACTTGGTCAGAAATCCCCTTCTTTTGGAGATGGCAATAAGACGTAAAACACTGCAGATTGCAACCGACTAGAAGGTGGCAAAAAGAAACATCTCAGATAATGGGCTTTGATACTGTGCCTGTCTCTCTTTCTCCAGCACCCATCCATCAGTGTAAATATAAAAGACAGAGTGGGTTAGAGGGAGGTTATTCTCCACCTGTCACTGCAAACTGGATTTTCTGGACCTTGCTGACCTTTGGATA
The DNA here is from genome assembly GCF_036373705.1 of Amia ocellicauda. NCBI lineage: Eukaryota > Metazoa > Chordata > Actinopteri > Amiiformes > Amiidae > Amia > Amia ocellicauda. Next base: position 22,878,454 of record NC_089868.1, on the reverse strand, counting down.
AAGTGATTTTCTTTTCATATACTGCGGGTGTTTCTTCTGTAAATGTGAAAGCAATAAGCCTGTACTGGAAATCTCTTCACATATTTGGCTAGACAACAAAAGGCCTAAATTCACTTCTGCCACACATCTCTACAATTATGTAAAAAGTTTAAGAAATAAAATAAAGGATAGAGACATCATTGTGTTGGTCTAAAGCTGTACAGATCATACGTAGTGTAATTGTCATGTATATTTTAATTTCGGCGGATGACTTTCTTGGGAAATATGAGGGACAGTATTCCTCATAACAATTTCAACTAGTACTGATGACAAGGTATATCACAAAAGGTATTCACTGCATTTGTATTGTTTTGGATCTATTTTGTGTGGAATCTTAAAATAAATAAATTTGTATTAATTTTCAATGTCACTTTCACAGAAGATAACCAGTGGGAAAAATCATGAGTAGAAGAGGATTCATCTAACTTTTAGACTATATCATAGACATGAGTTTGGCTGTAAGGTTTTAACTGGCTTTAATGTTTTATTGTGCCATCAGACCCCCTGTTGCCTGTCTGACTCTTTTACGCAGATGAACTGCAGAGGCTCCCGTAGCGATTACCCTCCTTTACAGAAAACATTTCACATTAGGTTGAGTCTTCTTGCTCTGAATATTATAGTTATAGTGTGTGTGTGTGTGTGTGTGTGTGTGTGCATGTGGGTATATATAAGTATATATCAATCTAGTCTGAAAACATCCAGCCTCATCTTTTAATCTCTAGAACAATTCAGTACGTAATTCCATTATCATCGCTCAACCCAAGACCGCTGTTGTTTGATGTTGTTTATTCAATCCAAATGGAATAATCTATGTTTATAAATACATGTCTCTCTCTTTAGAAGACACTTTTTGCAAGGATGCAGAAACATTTTCTGGCATACACTGGAATAGACAACAGTCCTAGAAAACTTTAGCCTGGCATGTATTTATTAACCACATTGATGAGCAAATGCATTTAGAGAGCATCTGATGAGCTGCTAAATCGAGATTAATTGTGATTTAGGCACCTGTACAAAGCACTGTGAACAAAACTGAATAAAATAACCTTGAAAATATAATTCATAATTTATTTGAACTATATTAATCTCATCCCATGTATTAAATAATTAAGTAGGAAACTAAAATAAAAACAATAAAGAAATCAAGACGTTACTTTTCCAGATTGTTTTTTCTAGGGTATTTTCTTAACCTTATTCTTTTATGTTTTGTAATCAATATACAACTTAATCAACTGCGGTCAAGGCAATGAATATATATTTCATAGAATTAGTAAAGTTTTCAAAAAAGCAAATCAGTTATAAAAGTAAAGTTATCCAATAAAACACCATGACATTTTAAAATATTTTTGTAAAAGATTTATAGACAACACATAAAAAGGACTTTAGTGTATTAACAAATTCATAATACAGATTATTTCCCAATCCAATTTCTCTTTCATTATAGAAACCAAAATGTATAAAACAAAGATATACAGCCGACGTGACACACAATAGTGCGCTCCACTGAGAACTATGTGATGTTTTACAATTATTTCTCCAAAAACATTGCCTACAATGATTTGAAACTAAAATATTAATAAACAACAAACATCAATGGAAATAATAATAAATAATAGTGGTGTTATTGACTTTCATGGATGCAGAAATTAAATTTAAAGAAAGTGAAACCAAAAAAATATTAAAGAACCCTCCGGCCATCCAGAAAAACATTTCTTGACATTGATCTACATCCTCTTATTAACTACACAATTTGGTTGCTTCGTACTCCATCGAGTTGGGTTGCTTGGCACTGAAAGTCTGCAGGGCAGCGAGAATCCGGACCACTTCGCTTGCGGACAGTTTAAGACGATGGCGGAGCAGGCAGGAAAATAAGTCCATTGGCTGCTGACCGGGTGGCGAGAGCCGGTTCACACGGTCTCTGATCTCCACCAGCTGCAGCAGTGCCGAGTCCTGTGATCCCTGAGTGTATGGGTAGTCCAGCTGGAGGATCAGATCCTGAATGGCTTCCGGGTCAAAGTGCATACTGTAACCAAACACCTGTAAACTGTTTATTTTCATGTAGCCCAAGTTTCGGGAAGGGTCCATGAACTCTAGTGGCTCGAAATAGACTGTCCCGTTGCCGTGGAGCGAGGCTGTCTTGATACGGCTCCTCAGGTAGATGTGGACAGTTTCGAAAAAGGTTTTCCACTTATTGCCCAAAGTCAATGTCCAGTTGTAACAGTCCAGAGGGATATCTAACTTAGTCCTTTCCCAGTCGGGGTACTTATCTTGATTAATGGGCATGTACCAGCTCTCTGAATGGCTGCCTCCAAAGGGATTGATATAAACGGACAACACTGGTTCTAAGGTGCTGTTTTTCGTCAGGCAGATCTGGAGGGACATCCCCAGGAGCATGTGGACCAAGTTGGACTTGTACTTGTTGCTCTTCAGCGTGAGGAGCATTCTCTTCCGCCAAGACGGGTCAAACCAGTTGTTGAGCCGCATGTCGTTGCTGATGAAGATGGCGTGGACCGCGATGCGGCTGTCGCGTTTCTGTAGCAGGTATTTCATCTCCAGGTCCTGCAGGTCGGTCTCGAAGCCGATGAAGTGGTCCGTGGAATCGGGCACCTCATGCCTGCAAGAGCCTTGACTGAGCATGTATCCAGGATTGCAATTCCCACATCGGGTGCGATTCTCGTACGAGCAAGAAGCACAGTAAGTACCATCTCCCACGGTGCACGGGATGATTCCCTGGCAGGTAGGCTGATCATAGGGACACGAGCAGCTTCTTGACTCTTCGGAGAATGTCCCGATTTGATTGTTTTCACTGCAGTACAAGATGGATTGAATGTAGTTCACCCAGTAGTTTAAAGACCTAATCGAGACAAAGGAGAGAGACAAAGAAGAACTGCAGTGCGTTTCTACATCTATATAATGTAATAGATTAGAAATATATGCATCTGGTCCAGCAATTATCCCAAGCTATCTGTGTTGAGGATTAATGAGTGGAAAACATATAGGCACTCAGTGAGGTTTACGGAAATGTTTTATCCTAAGATGAAAAATGTATAAGGACATATTAAATACAGTAATGTGTTGCAGTAACTAAAGGTTCACAGAAGGTTCAAATTACATATCTGGCCGTGCATTCATATTGTAACCCCCTAGGCATGACATTAACATTAACATAGAGTATTTAAAAGACCTAGCTAATAATTCTCAGTTTAAATAAGATAATGCCAACCCATCCAACCCAAGAAAAACAGCAATGACCTAAACACAAAGCTGGTATTGCGATGGGGAAATGGCTGATACTTGTACTGTAATAAAAATATGTTGAAAAAAACATGTGATGCAAGTGATCTATTACTTTCTGTCAAAATAATCATATATTATTTATTTTTCCTGTGAAAACATTAAAACCACAATGTTCAACACCACAAGACGTGTCCATCATGCCAGTACACCGATATATATTCTTTTCTGTGTGAAACCCTGTAAGGCTTTTTTCCCATTATTTCTTCCCCCAACATGAGCTCTGCTGGCAGAATATGTAAATATGCACTGAAACTCATTCCCTCAGAGACGAGACAGAAGCAGGTGGGCTGTTATGAGATCCAGCCGCCTGTCAGCAGTTTTCAGAACGAGAAGAAATATACTGAAGAGTTTGGATGTATCCATTTGCTCACATAACCTAATTATTTTATGAATTATGAGAGTCTGAAACAATAAAAGATCCAAAGACGATGTAATAAAAAAGCCACACTGATCCACCGCCAGTATCGCCCTAATGAAACCGAACAAGATGGAGAAAATCCACTTATCTTCTCCTCCTCTGTCTGTACGTCCCGTTGCATGATTTAAACAACCGGGTTTAAATTAAGGTTTGATTATTAGATTTAGCCAGAGTTTCAATATATCCATATCTTCTTTAACAAATGTACATAGGAGTGCAAAGTCATGTGTTATCTGATTCATTTCAGACCTTAATAAAGCCATCCCTACATGGCATCGCAGGCATGGGTCGCATGTTTTAAGTTTTGTTTCACTGTAATACAACAGAATAGCACAAACACAAACTCCTGCGCTGATCCAGATTTCTCCTACAGTTGTGTAACATACAAATACACAATTTACAGGTATCGTACAGGTTTTGTAGACATTCAATACTTCACAACATTCATCAATCAGAATAATCCTTACCTTTCTTTAGGCACAGTGACTTTTGGTTGCGTACGGCATCGTTTAATCAGGCTAAACAGCCGATTGACGACCCTCTGTGCCTTGCTGAGGAGCAGACTGGTGCTCGCCTCCAGCTGTTTATAGCGGTGCTGGATGTTTGGGTCCATCTTCCAGAAGTGCTGAATAGCAGACGTGTTCAAAGCGTAGAAAGTGGGTAATTTCCTGACAAACATCTTGAACTCATCTGAAAAACACAATCGTGGGCAGAAGTTGATACTGCCGTTCTTTGCTTTCTCTCTCGATCAATTCGGAAGAAATCTGCACAATTGATTTTTATTTAAAACGCAGGGATGCACCGCTGTAATCTGCTACTTCTGAAATCAGTCGGAGCAGGATTAAGTGTCTCTCGCAGGAGGTGTCAGTTCACAACATACACAGGGGAGAGACGTTAGTATACAGAGAGGGATTTTGGTGCAGTGAAAGTGTGAGCTGCTGTTAGCACAGACATTTAATGGCGGGTTAAAAGCAGGTAATTCCAACTAAACAAATATGCAAATGCGTATAGTCTATAGTCTTCCTCCTGCTGCCTGTATGTGATTGAAGACCCTCATCCTTACGTACCAAGCTGCTCCGGCCTGCCTCAGAGGTCTTATCTGCTCTTGCCCTAACCGTTCCTCTTCTACAGGTCGATCAGTCATGCTTACCCGCAGGTTCTCAACTGCCTACATGCTCTTCATCTCATCTCTTGCCCCCCAGTGCTGGAATGATCTGCCCCTAAGTGCTAGAACTGCACCACCTTTGTGTCTCACCACCTTTTGATAGATCACACCTGCGGACAGTCCTAAATCTTCTCTTATACCTTCATTTATTAACTCTAATGTGTAGATGGCATTGCATAGCGATGTTGGTACCCATACCATGATAATATTCACTTAAAAACAACCATAAAATATATAAGAGATATAAGAGAGGTCTTCTGCTAATCGTAATATCTTCCATCTCATATCTCTTATATTTCAACATTTCAAAGGTCGCCTTCTTACCCGATTCCTCAAAGTCATTATTGGTGACTCTCCAAGCCTCCCTGATGTGCAACAGGTTCTCCTCCATCGCTCTGAGGTCCTTGTCTGGACAGTTACATTCGGGAAACCTGGTGCTGCACTGGCACCAGCAGTCATTGTCCTTACAGATAAATTCTCCCTCTGAATTGCACCCAATGTAGCTGAGAGCCGCCTGCACAAAGCGACTTCTCAGATAGTCGGGTAAAATGATTTGTAATCCTAAGAACACAAATTAAATAGAATACATTTATATCGTTAACCTAAAAAGAATAGTAAACGCAACACAAAGCAAGCCAACAGATTGAAACCGCTGAGCAATTAAGGTTGTGCAATCATTGCCCTGTTTTTACCAACTAACTTGTGTTTCTTAAGAAATTACTTAACCGCCATTAACAAGAGTTTATCTTAAGGAAATAGTCTAAGAGATGTACCAACATTAATTAAATCATTATTCATCATTACATCTTCCCCACATGACTTAAAAAATGACTCCACTAGTGTTTTCTTCGGTTCCACCTCTAATCATTCCAATTATTTCGCCACAAGGTCCAGACCCAGTGGCAAGGCAGTAATTGCGGAGCCCACAAGTTTGCACAGTACAATATTGTGTAGGTTACTAATGCTTTTAATTTGAAATTCGTGATTTGAAAAAGTTAATTTTGTTTCTTAATTAACACTTCCTGTCTCACATTATTATTGCCTAATAATCTCGTGAATACTCATGTTGGCAGGAAAGCCTTACAATTAAGCTGTGAGGAAAAAAAGTCAATGGATGGTGGTTTAATTACTCATTGTCTGTGCAAACCGCTGCTTTATGCCTTTTCATCTTACTCTGTCTTTTTGGTGTGCATGAATTGAGGGGGTGAGGATGATGCCATCAAAACAAAAGGCTCGACTAAGTCTATACCTTGTAAATGGATTTTGTTTTCGGGACTCTGAACCAGAACCGAACTGACAGAGTCAAGGTTGTCATAGTTACTGCATCCAAGAGGACCGGTCCTTGTCTCAGTCACCTGAGGAGACAAAGAAATATAATAAAGGACAAGGGGAAGTGATTTTTCAAATACACTGAGGAAACAATAGTTAACACACATTCATGTTTTATGTTGTCATCAAAATAGATGCCAGACCATAAATAAACACAGTGTAGAGGAATGTGTGCCCTGTTCTGTGCTGGGTTGTTTTCTTCTGTTGGTTGTACAATTTAAGAAGATCCATTAATACAATTTGTAGAAAACAGTGTAGCTAACTACACAACCGGTCAAAGGTTTTAGAACGCCTCCATTTTTCCAGTTTTTATTGAAATGTACACAGTGTAATGTCTAAGTGTACTCTGAAATCAAAGCATAGAACAAATAAACAATTGGAGATAAAAATAAAATCATGGAATCGTTTTGTAAATCTCAGAAAATATTGACAACTATGACATATTCTGGAACCAGACAGTCTACTGATCAAAACAAGACCATCCAGGTTTTGGTAGAAGCAACACACACCCATAGAGAGCTCAAAATGTCAGGATGGAAAACTCTGTTCACAGTGTACTAATACACAATGATTTTACATAATTGGATCTGAACTTATCTGTGTTTGATAGAACATCAAATAATATACACTGGATTAATCATTAGCTTGTGCTGAACAAAACAAGCCTATTTGCAAAGAAATCCAATCGGAACTGAGTGATCTGTGACCGTCTGAATGAGACACCCCCCCCCCTCCCGGAGCAGACTGCGTGTTTACCTCCCGGGCTCTGAATGATGGCAGGCAACATGGAAACTGTGCATCGGATGTGTTTTAGAGTGAAACACGCTGGCTGCGCATAACACTGCCAAATAATGCTTACGAGTACCATTTCAGGTTATTCACTGGACTTGAACTGCTTAAATTTCAATAAAAACTGGAGAAATGGGGGTGTTCTAAAACTTTTGACTGGTAGTGTACTAAAAATTGAAAATATTATTGGAACAGCTTTGCAATTGGGCCTAAAATCTGTTAAAATTATAGCTTAGCTTCCCAGGTTTTAGATATTTGGTAAGCAGTTACTGCCCTTTAAGTATCTGCTGGTGAAATCATAATTCAGTGCCACCCTAAATATACTCCACATTAATACTAAGGCTGGCATGATGATGGATGTAGGCGGACGGCTCCAAAAGGTAAAAATGGATGGTTATAAAATATTTATGAACACGAGGAGAACTGTAGCTGAAGTCTTCAAAAATCTATTAGTTGTCACCCATAGATGTTCGGTATAAGAAGCTTCATAGCCTTCGCTGTCTCAGCAAAATGATAAAAGAAACAGAATCGGGCGCTTCTGGTCTCCTTTTAGCATTACATTAGAGTCTTCACAATCACAGCTCAATCATCGCCGACAAAAGGCTGATTTAAAGCTACTGTAAATCAAGGCTCCTCTGGCACATTGGGAGACAAACTGCCAGCCCCGGGGCAGATATATCTCTTGTTGTCACTTAGAGATTATTCTCAGGGCTACACTGGTTTCTTTTAATATTTCCCCAACGGGCCCATAAAAGTAACGGTTGTGCTATTGTAGATTAATGGCAATCTTAGTTTTTTGTTTTGTTTTGTTTTCAGTGAAGAAAAAGACAGTTCTCCTTTGCGGAAACTCTACCTTTATCGGACCACTATTGTGCAAATCAGTCATCGCAGAAACCCTCAAAGGAAATGAATGTTCATGGGCTGCTTCCATATGGGCTTTCCATGTTTCTGTTCTTGCATAATTTCTTAATTTGAATTACTAGCCTCCAATTAAGCATGATGTGTTGAATGGCCCCTCATTTGTACAATTCCCCATTTTTTTAATCTTCTTCAGTTCACATATACCTTTACATATTCCTGGGAAACACCACTCCTCAATACCCTTCATCAACAATGTTGTGTTGACGCACAAAAGAAAATGAGTTGCTGATGCCCACAAATCTTCACTTTTCATATTTCTGTCCATCCAAATATTACAGATAATAAAATCTCATTGGTTATAGTATATTGCGGGAAATGTTGTATGGGACATATGGTACTGTAAGTCCATTAAAAGATCATAAACAGTATTCGGCTATTTTATTGCTCATAAACAATGTACAAAACACCTCATAGGAAAAATGAAGTTTGGGAACTTATTAAAAAATGAAACAAACTCCAGAGTCAATATTGTACTGCGTTTGTACATAAATATGAACTAAAGTACTGTAAAGTAGACTAATATGAATGTAAAATACTGAAAGTAAAAGAAACATGATAAATATGAAAATACAATGTGTTCAAATTGTTGCATGTATTTTAAGGCAAGCCCTACTGTCTTTATTTGTGTATTTGTGTGGAGTGTGGAGTCTAAAATACTCTCTTAGTTTACTCAGCATACATAATTTAAATGTGTATTATGTATCCTTTAATGAGTACACTTGTGTGTGGAAAACCGAATAATACAAATCAAATTTGAAGGGAAGAAAAAACTTATTTTGGTTTCAGGGATTCATATGTTTCTTTGGTAAATGTTTTATGAGCGTATCATGTATAATTTATCTGTTTTTAACTACACAAATACTATAAATTGTCATAGCATTTGCTGCAGAATCCTCCAAAAGCTTTTTTCATGGTTGTTTTGAAGAACAAAAAGAATATTGGAGGGGGACAAATGTATTGAAACACCACCTGTAAAAGGTCCAAACCAATAAAATTAATAAATAAATAACAGATTTACATATTTGTAAATTGTTGTTGGTCTTACGATTAGACTTGTACAAATGGCTGGCAGGCTAGCAGAACTAATTCATAAATTACATTAGCAGCCAAAATTAATTATCTAAAACACTTTTTTGTGTGTGTGGTTTATGTGAAATGTTGAATCTGCAGTAACTTCAAAATTGGACATGAAGCAAGAGGGAAGGAAATCACAAATTTAACGCACACAGTGCAGGCATTTACATTTGGTTTATTGATGCTTCCACACAATTAATTAAATCCTAAGAAGTATCTTCAGGGATCAGCAGATTAATTTCTAACGGAGACAGATGTCCAACTTAAAGGGAAAATTGACCAAATGCAAATATAGAGATGAGATTTCTTGTGCATAGAAATGAGACCATCTGCAACAAGAGCCCATTGGGACAGGAGCATAAGTTGTGCTTTTTATCTAGAATAGTGAGAAAAAAATGTTGAAGCTTCAAATTGCTGTAAATTGGCCTGTTTTTGTGGCTGGTGTTCTAAATGTGTGTCTTAGATATGTCAAATTCAAATTAGTGTATTAGACTATGAATTTATAAAAAACTAATTATCCTTTTTTCCAATGGTAATTTTCTATGATCAAGCAATTTTTACAGAGTGCATTTCGATTTAATGAGATCAGTAATTGAGCTACACCAGATGGTTTATCATATACATTTATATGTGTGTGTATATATCTATATAACAGAGCAACAGACAGAGAGAGAGAATTGTTTATAATGTTATGCTCTCTCATATTATTCTTAAGGGTTCCAGTTATCTTCTGAAAAGACTTCTCAAAACTGATTAATAGGAAATAGATGCCATAAGATCCACTTTTATACTGTATTAGCCATTAGATTCACCAAAGCCAGCACATGCATATCCCACTCTCCTTTATCTTATACCACTTTTATATTAAAATGTCATTCAAACACCACAAGTTGGGACAGATTAGGAATTTGAGTTTCGGTTTTACTGAAACATCGTTGGATCCAAACCCATCCAAACTCTTTTAAAAGTATTTTCTGCTTCTGAATAAAGTGCTTTGGAGTTTATAATAAAGGCGAATAACAATAAAAACAGAGAACTGAGTTTTCCCCTTTCAAGCGTGAGTTACTGGATGCGCCGAAGTTGTGTTTCATGTTCGCTGATTTGAACCTGGCAGCTAATGCACAAATATTCTGTGTCTGCTAAAGATCTGATTTGTAATACAGACAAGCATATTTTCTTCTGGGCCTTGAAATGTTTGAAGATGATCGGAGAAGCTTTTGCATTTCCTAAATCACTGGCTTTGGAATTCATTTGGTGACAGCTTTCAAACTTGCTCATCTCCTTCGCTAAGTGCATTTGTAACATGCCAAACCGCATTTACTGGAGACGGCTTATCCACGCCGACACTTCTCTTTTGTGTTCCTCGTCACTTATTTTTTCAGTGACCTTTTGGCCGTTTTGCGATGAGCGTTGGTGCTTTTCTGCGTTTGTTTTTCTATAAAAAGAGTCACCAATGTGCTTATTTAAAGGATCGCAATAGTATTTGATTTGATTAAACTCAAGTGTATCTTTCCAAGGCAAAACCGGTTTCCTATAAACGGCGGTTTAATAAAAATTAATGCTTAATAAATTAATTTGCCACCAGATATCTAGGGGGTTAGTTTAATTGCGAAACTTCTAGGTTTTCCACACATTAGATTAATGCTCACTTTCCATATGTGAAAAACAGAGTTAGAATCTGTCAAATTTCATATTAGCCTATTAGCCATTAACTCTCTAAGTCTAAAAGTCATATTCCCATATGTGCCTACACAAAAATGTGTCTTCCACATCCAATATTTATAAAATTGGGTAAATGTATTATTATTATTAATTAATGACTTGAAACTGTATTGAACAAAATCTAATGGAGTCTCACAGTTCAGCGTAAACTTAATAAAACTTTCACGCCCAAGTTACGATTCACAATTCCACCAGCTCGGCCATCAAAACGTGCAGTTTAAGAGATTTAAATATCAAGGCTTCAGGAAGGGGTTTTAAAAAGCATTGCAAAGTAATTACAAACCATCAAACTGGCTTAATAAAATCAGCTTGGCATCCCCAGCAATAAGAGAAGGAAAGTGTATTAATCCTTACGCATTGCTCTTGGGTTGCCTGACTGAAGACCAAGACAACAAGGATAAATATGGCCCAGTCTATAGCTGTATTCTTTCTTCCTAGTTTAAGTACATTATGCATAATCTGCTTGTGATTATAATGTTATTATGATATTGAAACATATAGTCTATACCTTATCAGAACTGTGCAACACTGACAACTGAATTATATTGTGGTGGACAAATATACTTTCTAGGTTTATGATGTCACTGTTTGTGACCAACCAAACTGTCATGTTTCCACTTCCAAAGTTGTACTGCAGGTGCTACACAACATTTTTTCCTGTTGTTTTGTCATTAGACACAAAAGAAAGTGTCCAAGCGAGAGGAGGCCATTCGACCAATCATGCTCGTTTGGTGACTAATAATTAAGAAGTGATCCAAGTATCCTATCCAGTCTGTTTTTGAATGTTCCCAAATTGTCTCTTCAGCCACATCGCTGGGGAGTTTGTTCAGATTATGACGCCTCTCTGTGTGAAGAAGCGTCTCCTGTTTTCTGTCTTGAATGCCTTGAAGCCCAATTTCCATTTGTGTCCCTGGCTGCGAGTGTCCCTGCTGATCTGGAAAAGCTCCTCTGGTTTGATGTGGGCGATGCCTTTCATGATTTTGAAGACTTGAGTCAAGTCCCCACGTAGTCTCCTCTGTTCCAGGGTGAAAAAGTTCGGTTCCCTCAGTCTCGACAAATATACTTTCTAGGTTTATGATGTCACTTGTTGTCCATGTTGCCACTTCCAAAGTTCTCCTGCAGGTGCTACACAACATTATCTCCTGTTGTTTGGTCATATTAAGCTTCTTCTTGGAGCTGAGAAGTTCAAACATCTGGCCACAAGCCTCTTCGCCATCGCTCTTCTGACCAATCTTGAGTTTAGTTCCCTTTCTAAACATACTGATGGTTCTCTCTCCTGGATAAAGGGGTTTGTGCTCCCACATGCCACATGCCAGGTTTAGTTATTTTACAATTGTTTATTTACATTGTTTACAATGTGAAATACAACACAACAAATCCAACTAATATCTCGTAACCTTTTCAGTCGCACCTATTCCAAACGAGTTCCCTCTGAAATGTTGAATTCTAGGTGTAATAAACCTCAAACTATATTAATCGGTACCTTAACATTACAGCGGTAAATCACATTTAAAAGCCCTAGTTTATGTCCGCCGGCACTATTAGCATTTTCAGTCTGGTGTCCGCGAACACTGTTATGTTAAGAAACCATTTATTATTGGCAGTGTACAAAATACTCTACATAACTCATCCATTCATTAGTGTGTGACACCTAACTCATATTAGAAACGGCTGACAAATGAGGTTAGCTATCTAAGAAATTATTGAGATGGAACAGATAATTTATCACCCTGATCCATAATTGTAGTGGCACAGTCCTTGGCTCATTTCTTTTCCAGAGGAGGAGCAATGTCAGCTGGGATCCAAGCAATCCTTCTTTAAAATAACATTTTTTAATCAATTCTGCATCTCTGTGAATGACTACTGTTCTTTAAACACCAGCCCTCGATCCACACAAGGTAAAAAAAATCCATGCTTTGAATTAAAGGTTGAAAATTTTACAGCAGGCAGTTAAACGGCCTCGCAAATAATTGCATTGGGGAGGTTTTGTTTTCATTCATCTCAATCTGAATGTTTTAGTGTACTGTGAGTTTCTGCCCTATTCAGTATAAATAAGGTAACTTATTAAATCAAGTGCTCTAGAAGCCACCAGTCTTAATTGTTGGGTAGCAAGACAAGAAATATTACAACCATGCTAATCAGATTCAATGTATAGATGGAGAAACAAGATTAATGTTTAGATTTGCGTGCTTGTTTGTATAGGAATTCGAAGAGAGACAAATTACAAATTAATATGGTACCTTTCTGAAAAGTTTCCAAGTTTTGTTTACAGTATGATCGTGCTACAGCATGAATCCATATTGTACGGCATTGTGGGCATTGAGATTGAAAAGAAACGAAGACAATCGTTCATTTTCCAGTAAATCAATCTTCATCCGAAGAAATAACACATGCTAAAGCAGCGACTAACCACTGTGCCCCTCCAAAGTGAGAGATCCAGCGAGCCTCCGCTTTGGGAAGCATTAGCATCTGGTATATAATGTATATTTCCATTGGAGGTGTCAATTTACCTTAATGGCGGTTGAGGCGATCTGAATGTGATGGAGCTTGCGGAGAGTACTCTCTCTGTCAATGAAGTAGGAGGCGGCCAGCTGGTGAAGCGTCTCCAGGGTCACCGCTGTGCTGTTCGAGTCGCCTGCATCCAGTTGCTTGCTCAGTTTCCTCTTATCCACAAAAATAGTCAAGGATTCTTCCCCTGCAAAATGTAAAACATCGGTTAGTGTCTTAGTGACTTGTACCATATGGCATCACCATTATAATCATGATCAGAAGTAAGTGAAAGGCTCAGTTTGGCATCTCTGCAGCTTTAATATCTGAATATTGCAAACAAACCCTGCATCTAAATAGTCAACATTTCCATTGATGCCAACTGCTTCTGTTTTAACATTTTGAAAACGGTTCAGTGGTTAACACTAGCTGAAATGCATCTGCCAGTTAAGAATAAAACATGGTTTGTGTGCTGTGGATGAAAAAAAAGCAGTTAGTGGTTAACTATATAATAGGGAACTTTACAAACACTACCTCCCAGTGTAGACGACAGCAGGAAGTGGGTCCCGTATTTCTTGATGATATTGTCTGTGATCTTTTTGAGGCTCGGCCTGCGTCCCAGCAATCTGATGTTCTGCATGAACTCTGGATCCAGAGGCAAAGCAAAGCCATTGTAGTCCTTCCTCTCAATCGCCAGGCTGTTGACTTTCCAGCGGCCAAACTCTCTAGAAAATCAGACACGAGAGATGGATAGATAAACGCGCTCAAGCGCCGTCGATGGCTTGGCAATCACAGGCAAATGGTTCTGAGCTTGACGTGGAGTGGCTTAATGAACCGCTTGATATTTTGGCAGATATTTATGGAATTACAACGTGGCAAAGCCTTTTTTTCCACCCAAAAACTTGTAGTTTATGCAACAGATGCACTGAAAGTAAACCTTACATACAACAGTAGTATATATGTGTATGTGTTTGTATTTATATAGTCAAAATAACAGGAACTGAATTAATAAGCACGTATTGATATTTAGGCCCCAGTCAAATACATGTCATCTGCTAACAAGTATAAAATTATGTAAGTGCTATTTTTGTTGTCAGACACCGACTGAAGGATGTTATTGCTGTCAGGTGGAAGTTGCACTCGTACGGATTTCATAGACAAATTGCACAAACAAGCTCTGAAGGTGATTCTCCAGGAAGAAAAGGTTACAGGACCTGTATTGCCTGCCCAGTCACCTGATCTTAAATCAATACAGCATTTATGACAATATTTACAGGTAATGCTTAAGGCAATACAGCCCACAAAGCAACCTGAGAATAAATTACATGTTTTCGAATACGCATAGATCACATTTAATAAATAAAGGAGACTTTATTTTCAAGATTTAAACTAAACAATGAAAGCTGGCAAATTAAAATTGAAGTAATCAGGTGCTTTTTTCATCCCGTTTCATCCACAAAACTGTTGAACAATCAAAAACAGGTTGAGAAATAATAACTTAATAAAAAAAACTTAATAAAATATATTCATAAATGTAAATCTATTGAATTAGTTCGAACCAATACAGACCTATATTGTATAAATAACCAACAACAGCAAATAAACCAAAACATAGCAAATATTTTAATTGACAAATGTGACCAAAGAAAATACAAATATCACTGGGACTTTAACTGGATGTTGTGTTTGAGAGCAGTCTTGGCTCAAATGCCAGTTCTGCCTAATGACATTTCATGTGCACGTCCTGCATGTTAATAGATTAAAACATTTTTTCCCTGTCAGAAGCAATTGATAGCACAGACAATAAAAAGTGACTGAAACAACCACATTTGTATCCTTTATGCAATTGTGAAGAATCATGAAATTGAATTATGTAACTTTACTTTACAACATGTAGCCATCTTTCAGCTTAAATGTAAAAAAAACATCTGCCTAATTCAAAGTTTTTTACAAGTTGCCAGGTTTTACAAGAACAACACTTGATTTAGAACTTAAAACTACATAAACTATATCTTAATTATGTTTGATAATGTTGAAGAAATTACCCTTTTCTTTTTCCCACATTCCAATGCCCTACATACACCCGAGAATAAAATAATGCTTTCTAGTGAGATTAATTTTTTACAAGTTTGCCTTAAAAGCCTAGAAGCATTATTAAATATAGAAAAATGCAATTCCAGTCGCTGCTCATTTTAAAGCAAAAAAAAAAAATAGTGAATCCTCACCATCGCATGCACACTGTGGCAAATCATTTCAGTGAATTGTCACAAGAGGTTAGTGTCAGTTAAGGGCTGTGATTTGCATGTTATATTATAGCATTCTGGTTAGAGCAAAACCAATTCCACCGAACGCACGTGGACACACTGGAGTACCAATCAAAACCACAGCAATAATATATGTGAGTAGAACAGGGCATACGCAGCCAAACACCATGAGTGCATCAGTGCAAACTCATTACATTTCAAGTGCTACTGCTTCTCAACCGCCACAACATCCCCCACCAAGCATCGACTCTCATACCATTCTCTTATCCAGGTACCTCAGGACAGTGGTTTAGAAACTGGGACATCATAATGACCCACTGGCACAATGGGATATGATTTTGTCTCAACCTTTCTTCTCTGCATTGACTTCCAAAAGTTGCCAACAACAGAAAAGGTGCCATACTCTGAACATCAAAACAAGATTTGTATGAGTCATCTACCATCCTTCACTGAGCACTGATCTTTTCCACTGATCTTGATCTTTGCTAAATAGCTCTTTGTTTTTTTATTGTTTATAAAGTGCCTGGTTTCCTTGTAACTATCAACAGAAAACACAAGAATATGCCTTTGGGGGTATAAAATATTTAAGCCGTAAGTTTCTTTCCATGTTGTTCCAGACAGTATAACAATTACTCTTCTTCACACTCCTTGGAGTCTAGTCAAGTCATTTCCACTAAAGTTCTGTGCAAAGTATGTCAATTTGTGTGCTATTGTCTTGATCGATAATATAAACTCTGTGTGAGTTACCCCCCCCCACACACACACACCTATATTCAATCATCATTTGTTCCACTAGAGGGAGCTTGAGTTCTGTATAACAACAACTGTTTTACTGTATTTGTTTCAGACAAAAAATGTCCAGCACAACATTTGTACATATTCGCTGATGTAGAAGGGATCTAAACGCAACCCAAATGCTGTCTATGTACCCCATCTGTGCCTGGCAATGGTAAAGCATTTGACTGCCAAAGTACATGTCAGTCTAGCTAGTGCCATTGTGAGCTCTAGATACATCTTTATATACATTGGGGGTGAATTTATTAATTAATAAATCTGGCAGATTAAAAAATAATGGAATTTCAATTTAATTTCTCAGCTCAATCAGTAGAATCCTTCTAGGTTGGTAACAACATTGCCTGCATATATATATATATAGTATGCCTTATATAAATGCAATGTATTGATCTGTGGTATTGGATAATTTTCCCTTTTTGTTTTGGTACAGCTCCAATGCTAGTAGATTTTGTGTGTCAGAAACCTGTTTAAAGAACCACAGGGGTTCCTTGTCAACTCACTGCAGAAAAACAAGAAGTGGTTGTTAAGTAGCTCACCTGTAGATCTTGTATTTGGTAGTAAATCCCTGCTGGTACCTTTCCACAAATTCAGTGAATTCTTGTGAATGGTGATAGGGGCCTTTATCTGACAGGAGCCATCCCAGGGGACCGGCAGCATTACTGGCACTTGCTGCAGTCCCTAAAACCCAGCAATGGAGGCTTAGTGTTACACACTCCCATAGAAGCATTAGAAACACCCGTTTAAAAGCAATATACCGGCAGGTCATGCTTCCCCCGGGGACTCTTCATTCTCCCGCAACTTTCCCTATTACCTGCAATGGTAAAAACACAAACAGAGAATCGGTTTTTCAAATAAAATGGCATTTGTTTTTATTATTAAGATTCTAGTTTATAACCAGTTTAAAACATTTTGGTTACATTTAACATTGTATGACAAGTCGTGTGTGTTGTCTGTTGAATGTGATAATACGCTCCTGTTTATGTTTGAGGAATATATATTCCCAGTATACAATATCCATACATTGTATCCATGCATTTTAAAGGTACGTATAGCAATAAAAAAGACGTTGTAAGTTGCTTATATTAATAATAATTGATATACGCTTTAAATGAACACACACACACACACACAAACACTGTAAGATACATATGAAATATCCGTCTATATGCGTGTGAAATACAATGCAAATGCGAATAGTTCAATAATTCACCGGTTTACTTAATACAAGTAAAATGCTAACTTGACCCTTACCTGGTTCGGAACCTGTTTCTTGTTTTCCCCCAAAATACTTTATTGAAGTTTACTCTTCACTTAAGGCGTCTTTTGCAATTAGCGGGGATGAGATTATATCAAGACTTTCATTGCTGTAAAACCACATGAAAGTGACTTTCAAACAACACCCACGTACGAGGTTATTTTAAAATAGAAATAGTTTCGTTTTTAAAACGCCCCAAAAAGCCCCAAAAAGCATGAACAGCAGCAGGGCTCTTCAGAAAGACGGGCTGATCAATCCGCTTTTTATTTCCCAAAGATGTTTCATAGTGGATCCCAGAGGCGCCCAAATCGTCCTGCAACAGCACATCCACAGACACAGATGCGAGCCTCTACAGAGCAGCTTGTTTTTAAGGGTTTTCTTGTATGATTACACACGGAGGAAGATGCAAGGTGTTCCTCAAAGGCAGAACTTTATTGATGCAAGAGCTGATGTCAGTTGCAGGTCCTGTCTTTAACGGTGGCAACAGATTGGGATCACTTCAGATTTCATTTCCACCTCCCAGCAGTGTCTTCATCCTTTTTTATTGTCATGCACACCCTTTCAAAAAAGCTAAAAATCCTAACTGAGAAGCGGCTCCCCTCTCAATCTGTGCATGTGCTTCCGCTGCTGGCTGGCTGGCTTGCTCTTTTGCACCGACAAACTTGCAATTTATTCACAGGCTCCACCAGCTCTCTCTGTAATTGGTTGCATGCGTGAGGGAAGGAGGGTTTCTGGGTCTCAAGCTGGTCGCATAATCAGGTGGTAACCTAAGGGTTTGATGGCGTTTTGTCTGGAAATAAGTACAATACATACTAAAATATGGTTTTAGGAAAGCATATGCCTATACATCCTTTAAATAAAGTAATCACATCTAATTATTATTATTATTATTATTATTATTATTATTATTATTATTATTAGTAGTAGTAGTAGTAGTAGTAGTAGTTAAATGTAATAATAAAAATACACATTGATATTAAACATGTTGTATTAATGTCATACTATGCTATATTTAAAATCTCATTTCCAAAAAGCATTTGAGTTTGGCCAATGCCGATGAAGGACAATGCCTAACATGGCCACTTTGACTTGATTGTAATTTGTATGTTTCTATTACTGTTAGTGTAGCTTTTGGAAGTCAGCCCACTTACAAGACAGGAATCCAATGACCCTTTTGACATGTGACAATACACATGAAGCGAAAAAATAAACGAGAGCAGAGGGAATTATTTAGACATCCAAAATAATTGTCTTAAATGTGAGGTGGATACAAACTGAAAAATACTGTCAAGTCATAGAGGTTTTCTTGGCTAGCTGCACAAAACGCAGGGATCCTTAGGCAAAATGCACTGAACCTGAAGTGATATGGAGGCAATTTCCTTCAACACAGTCACAGCAAAGACCAAGGCATTGTTTTCACATTTCTGCTTTCCTACTGCTTTAAGGTGAGTGGAATGAGTTGGAAGTTACCTGTCTCAGTCAAATCCACACCTTTCATTTTGGAAACACATGTTGTCTCACCAGGTGTGCTTCCCCATGTCTCCAACCAAACAGCAGTGGGAGAAATATTCTTTTGGGAAAGTGCAATGGTGGAAAAAAGCTCTCAAATGACTCCGTCTGAATGCACAATTATGATAATTGAGCAGCAAGTGATCGAGGCCAGAAGTGATTTAATCAAGAGGTCTTGCTTGACCACGGAAGAGGCCCAAGCATTGATTTCCAATTGATTGCCGCTGACTGACAGGGCAGAGACCAGAAGTAAATTACATAATCATTGTGGAAAATCAAAACAAGGTGTTAATCTAAAAGAAGAAGGAAAATAATCACTGGCTAACCTGGCTGGAGATTTTATTGGCATGTTACAACTTTGCTGAATGGGGAATTTGGCGCTGCTTACATAACTGACTTTTGTATGCGACTGCTGAAATGTTTAATTGAAATAGTGGAAGGGAAAAAAATCATTCAGTCAGGACCATTTACTGCCCAAGAGATAGAAAGTCATTACAACAGGTAAATATTCACATAAGAGGTATACTGCTCAATGATGCTGCTGAAGTGATGTCTTTGTGAAGAGTGATCTGGGGAAAGAGCAATGATAATATTTTAATTAGCCTGCAATTTGACAGTTTCTTCAGCGCTCACTGAATGTGAAAATGTCTTAACAGGTTTGGTACGAGATTTCAATATTATGTCTATAAGAAAATCCTGTCTTACATAAATCATTTTAAAGTCGTTTGTACTGTTTTTATATTCCTGCAAATAGTATTGTTTAGTTTTTTCTACCCTGTAACATCTTTGGTGTTGATCATTTTCAGGATTAATAATATGAATCAATTTTTCCATCACACCAAAGATGAGCTCTGTCACTAAATCTAGCCTGAGTGCAAAATTGAATTTAACCCTAATCCTAATCGGATACACTATCTCAAACCTAAAATTAACACCAATCTGTATTCTGCATTATCAAAACAGCAGAAATCATTTGAAATCTGTCTGTATGTCTCTAAAAAACCTAAAATCCTTCTCTAGAGCTACTCTCATCTTTAACACTGAATATAGAACAATCATTTCACTAGCCACCTGTTTAATAGGCATTATTTAATTTTAAAATATGATTTCCCCAATATGATTCTGGCATATTTTTATACCACACAGAACTGCCGAACACTACATCATCATACAAGTTTCCAGGCAGTTAAATATTATTGTCTGCTGAGTATATCAAGACTTGCTGTGCTTGTCACGATTATCTCTGGTTCTTGAATATATCACCCACACTGTAAAGCAGCCAAAGCAGTGACAGCCTTCTGTTTTTGCTTCCCAGACATACGTGTACTGCACGAATAAGCAACTTCAGAGAGGAAGAGAAAAACTTTTTAACTTTTAGTTGTCAGAATGTTCTCTGAACTTTCTCTTGCAATGTGTAATATATGGTAATCATTGTAACAAACTTTGAATTGTTAACTATGACTTTCATTAGAATGTGGAATACACAACAAATCAGGATTTACAGTGAGGGAAAAAAGTATTTGATCCCCTGCTGATTTTGTACGTTTGCCCACTGACAAAGAAATGATCAGTCTATAATTTTAATGGTAGGTGTATTTTAACAGTGAGAGACAGAATAACAACAAAAAAATCCAGAAAAATGCATTTCAAAAAAGTTATAAATTGATTTGCATGTTAATGAGGGAAATAAGTATTTGACCCCTTCGATTAGTACTTGGTGGCAAAACCCTTGTTGGCAATCACAGAGGTCAGACGTTTCTTGTAGTTGGCCACCAGGTTTGCACACATCTCAGGAGGGATTTTGTCCCACTCCTCTTTGCAGATCCTCTCCAAGTCATTAAGGTTTCGAGGCTGACGTTTGGCAACTCGAACCTTCAGCTCCTTCCACAGATTTTCTATGGGATTAAGGTCTGGAGACTGGCTAGGCCACTCCAGGACCTTAATGTGCTTCTTCTTGAGCTACTCCTTTGTTGCCTTGGCTGTGTGTTTTGGGTCATTGTCATGCTGGAATACCCATCCACGACCCATTTTCAATGCCCTGGCTGAGGGAAGGAGGTTCTCACCCAAGATTTGACGGTACATGGCCCCCAGGATTTCAGTCCTTCACGGCGTAGTGTGTTACCAATTGTTTTCTTGGTGACTATGGTCCCAGCTGCCTGGAGATCATTAACAAGATCCTCCCGTGTAGTTCTGTGCTGATTCCTCACCGTTCTCATGATCATTGAAACTCCACGAGGTGAGATCTTGCATGGAGCCCCAGACCGAGGGAGACTGACAGTTATTTTGTGTTTCTTCCATTTGCGAATAATCGCACCAACTGTTGTCACCTTCTCACCAAGCTGCTTGGCGATGCTCTTGTAACCCATTCCAGCCTTGTGTAGGTCTACAATCTTGTCCCTGACATCCTTGGACAGCTCTTTGGTCTTGGCCATGGTGGAGAGTTTGGAATCTGATTGATTGATTGCTTCTGTGGACAGGTGTCTTTTATACAGGTAACGAGCTGAGATTAGGAACACTCCCTTTAAGAGAGTGCTCCTAATCTCAGCTCGTTACCTGTATAAAAGACACCTGGGAGCCAGAAATCTTGCTGATTGATAGGGGATCAAATACTTATTTCCCTCATTAACATGCAAATCAATTTATAACTTTTATGAAATGTGTTTTTCTGGATTTTTTGGTTGTTATTCTGTCTCTCACTGTTAAAATACACCTACCATTAAAATTATAGACTGATCATTTCTTTGTCAGTTGGCAAACGTACAAAATCAGCAGGGGATCAAATACTTTTTTCCCTCACTGTACACTGATCAGTCATAACATTATGACCACCTGCCTAATATTGTGTAGGTCTCCCTTTGCTGCCAAAACAGCCCAGACCCGTCAAGGCATGGACTCCACTAGACCTCTGAAGGTGTGCTGTGGTATCTGGCACCAAGACGTTAGCAGCAGATCCTTTAAGTCCTGTAAGTTGCGAGGTGGGGCCTCCATGAATCGGACTTGTTTGTCCAGCACATCCCACAGATGCTCGATTGGATTGAGATCTGGGGAATTTGGAGGCCAAGTCAACACCTTGAACTCGTGATTCATCAGACCAGGCCACCTTCTTCCATTGCTCTGTGGTCCAGTTCTGATGCTCACGTGCCCATTGTAGGCGCTTTCAGCAGTGGACAGGGGTCAGCATGGGCACCCTGACTGGTCTGTGGCTACGTAGCCCCATACGCAACAAACTGTGATGCACTGTGTGTTCTGACACCTTTCTATCAGAACCAGCATTCACTTTTTCAGCAATTTGAGCTACAGTAGCTCGTCTGTTGGATCGGACCACACGGGCCAGCCTTCGCTCCCCACGTGCATCAATGAGCCTTGGCCGCCCATGACCCTGTCGCCGGTTCACCGCTTTTCCTTCCTTGGACCACTTTTGATAGGTATTGACCACTGCAGCCTGGGAACACCCCACAAGAGCTGGAGTTTTGGAGATGCTCTGACCCAGTCGTCTAGCCATCACAATTTTGCCCTTGTCAAAGTCGCTCAGATCCTTACACTTGCCCATTTTTCCTGCTTCTAACACATCAACTTTGAGGACAAAATGTTCACTTGCTGCCTAATATATCCCACCCACTGACAGGTGCCATGATAACGAGATTATCAGTGTTATTCACTTCACCTGTCAGTGGTCATAATGTTATGGCTGATCGGTGTATATCAGTAAGATTAACGGATCGGTTGATTTACGTTTATTGCTGATAGTAATAAACCATGTAAACAATTAAATACAATTTAAATGGATATGATTTAAAAGTGAAGGCTGTTCACATATGAACATGTAAATGAGAATGTCTGTTAAGTAGTATGTTTTATATATTGTTTTAACATGTATATTCATCAGTCAAAACCAACAAATAAACCAAATAAAACTGACAAAAACAATGCAGTACAAACTTGATGAAGTAGGACAGGAGTTATATACTTAACGGGATTGTGAAGTTTCCTCACCCCTTGGTAGATATTTGAGCTAAAAACCTGTCAAGTATTCTACAAGCCCAATAACAACCCTAAGCACATCTCTAGGTCTACAACCAAATTGTTAAGGGAGCACAAAATCAAAGTTCTTGATTGCCACTCCAATCTGCAGACCTCAGTATAACAGAAAACATGAGTATGAATTGAAACAAGCAGTCCAATAGTACAAGCTAAACAACCTGGTTGTTCTGCATGGAAGAGTCGTCAAGTGTCCCTCATGCGCAGTTGATAAATGTATTGAAATTCCACAGGAAGCATCCAGTTGCTCACAGCCAAAGTGGATTCACAAAACAGGGATTGCCACGCTTTAAATCAATCTGAACATTGTTCATTTACCAGTACATGTGTGCATATCTTCCAGTGTCAACCTGCATTGTCTTGCTAAATCAACTTTTAGTCACACTTCATCAAAGGTTTGAGTCGATTTGGAGGCAGCAAACATGTATTTCCTCACCAAATTGTATTTCAAAACAAGCAAATACTAAACTTCCTGGTTGCAGTATTATATTTGGACAGTATTATCTACATTAATAGAAGTATTCACAGCCCAAAATAGTAATATGCCACTTTAACCACTATTTCCACATTTGCATAAACCCAACAGCCAGTAGATTTATAAAAGCAACTCACTACTACAAGACGAAGCAGGAAACACATCAGAACTCTGGTTGGAACCAGGTGCAAAACAAGCGCACAAAGAGTGAAACAGAGGCGTCTGTGTTCCTTTGGTACACAAGATTGAAAGGTTTAAAAAGCTGGAAACAGTGAATGTACTTAGAATCCAAATCCAGCAGAGGAAACTGCAAATTAAGTCCAAAGAAAAACAGTGTGTTTGTGTGAGAAAACTTAACGGAAGGAATGCTTATTATTTTGGTGCCCAAAACACGGTTTGATGTTTTAAGTTTGTTTTTCCTGTCTGCTCTGTGACTCCAAGCTGATTCTAGTAACATCCATTACAAATGATGAAGTCTAATTAATATACTACTACTACTACTAACAACAACATTGAAATGAAAATGACTTGAACTGTTAAATCTGACTTTGTGATTTCAGAAAAGGCAATGCCCTTTGCATTTACACTGAGGACTATCAAAGAGAGAAGTTTTCATTTGTGTATGCTACAAAAACACCCTTTCAAAATTAATTTCAGAGAGATTCCTAGCGACACATCTCTCTCTTATTGTGTTGGGTAGCTCTGAAAATGCATGTGTTCCTGGAAAATGTGTTCCCCAACATCAGTGAAATGAATGATCACATATGGACGTTTGAAATGGCTCATATAGCACATGTAATGCATTCAATCTCCAGTATGATTTGTATATGTTGTTGAAAAAAGCAGACCAAATGAAATTTCCCTGCAGGCTAAGGGCTGAGACAGACGTTGGCTGTAATCTGGACTTTTGTTGTCAGTGTAAATAGTAATTGAAATGTTTCTAAACCTCCATGCCGTTTCTTTGTTGACTGCTCTCTGATTTACAATGCAGCTGATGTTGATTATTTGTGCTGTAATCATCTCCCGGAATTCAGTTTTCAGGGACTGCAGGAGGAGAAAGCCTGGGGCATTAAATACAAGCTGAAACCGGGCTGCTCTTATTTGCCTCGACATTTGGTGTGAAAATGATGTGAACATTATGCACAGGGCTTTCAGACCGGGTGCCTCAACTAATCATATTTAAAAGAATGAGTTTTGCAGGGGAAGGAGGATTGCAGACGTGGAGCGGGGCTGCAGTTATCTGTTTTGAGCATTGTGCCTTCTTGATGGGAATTTCTAGCAAGGGGCGCATAGGAGGAAAAGCACTTTTAACATAAAATATTTTGTACAGTGCACTTACACTTCGCTTGGTAGGCTCACAACATTAGTTAGTTGGATTAACAGCACCACTCGGGAAAGTAATTAGGAAGACCGCTGCAGGTGAAATATGTACTCTATAAGTTATGAAAATGAGGGGGAAAACAGGAAATTGTCAGGTTCCATTTGTTTAAGACACAAGAAGTCTTTTCAAATTAACCCCTTCGACGAGAAATTCACTCGAAACCGAGAGATGAAGACTTCAGGGGGATTTGATTCAAGTGTTCAAAATCACGAAAGGCATCGACCACATCAAACCAGAGGAGCTTTTCCAGAACAGCAGGGACACATGCACCCGGGGACACAAATGGAAATTGGGCTTCAGGGCATTCAAGACAGAAAACAGGAGACACTTCTTCACACAGAGAGGTATCACAATCTGAACAAACTCCCCAGTGATGTGGCTGAAGAGACAATTTGGGAACATTCAAAAACAGACTGGATAGGATCCTTGATCACTTAGTTATTAATGGACACCAAACGAGCACAATGGGGCGAATGGCCTCCTCTCGACTGGACACTTTCTTATGCTCTTATGTCAATTAAGATGTGCCAATGAAATGGATTTCAAATATAATGAATGCACTCAATAAATTAACTCTGTGTGAATTGTAAAAAATGATCAATAGTGAGAGACAGATTAGGCTGTAATATTCGGAGAGCTTGGTGAAATAAAACATGCCCTTTTAGATGTATAATCTAAATTGCATGACTCCTTCAATGTCAGAGGATGCCAAGTATAATAGTAAAGCATCTATGATATGAGTTGTAAAACCCAATAACTGGAAACATGGTACAGCACCCTCCCTCCACTCTGTCTGGATATAGAAATAAGTCAAGGTTTTGTCTCACTATATGTTGACCTTTAAAAATCGAGGGACAGTGTAGTGCTTTATTATTTATTCATCTTCTGTCCAATGCCTTTATGATACTGGGCTCCCAAGTGGCTCAACTGGTAGGAGCTTGTGTTGGGAGCGCAGGTTGAGCCCTGTAGTCCAGATATGATTAGTTTGAATATGGGTTATGTCATAGTTGACAGACAGTGGGATTTTCCAGTCAGGGTTTCAGCGCAACATCAACTCTTGTAGGCTTACTGTCGACTCTGCAATATTATCACCCAGAGCTGCATCCAGTCTTCCTACGAGGCTGCAGATCTGCTTCGAGGTGTGTAGTGGCAGTGCGTACTATAGACGTAGCCATGCCCCCAGGGAGTGACATCACAGGTAAGTCTGAGCTCAGGAGAGTCAATAAAGTTAGCTGATGTTCCTGAGAGCTTGAGAGTCCAGACTCTTTCTTCCCCCCGCATTAAATTGCTTGATTGCTCGCTTTCTCGACATGAACAGCTGGGATCATTTTTGTCGTGAAGTTGAATCTTTGGAGTCACAGCTGTGCAGATCTCTTCACCGTGACAAACCTCAGCTTCCACATACTTAACTTTTAACAGGCCTGGAAGTGGGAAACAGCAGAGAGCTGTAATATGAAACTCGCACCTTTGCTGGGTCCATTTTCTCCTTGTAGCCCCAGCTGTCACATGACCCAAACACTCTGTATTTGCCAGGTGAAATTGAACAATTGAATGTTCATTCTATTCAAATTTAAGCATGTGTATTTCCCATATTTACTCCTACAGATTCTTAGATAATGGCAGAGGAATGGGGTCACAGTAGCTCATGAGTTATAGGCAATGTAATTTGCTGGAGTGTTGATTACTCAATTATTATTCAGTTCAGTTGAAGTAGGCGTGCTTGATTGACATCTTGAAGTTTCCATCTGCATATCAGTTGAGTTGACGGTTGGATGTTGGATGTCAATTTTCCGCATAGTGTGGAAGGGAAGCTTGCACCATCAAGATGGGATTTTAGTGTTTCAAACACAGACACATAAAATCCAACATGAAACATTCTCAGTTCAGACTCAGCTGAAGAAACAACCTTGATTGCAAAGTATGTAAATATGTGTAAATATCCGAAGAATTATGCCATCTGATGTTTTCGAAGTTGTTACAAGACGAGTCCTAAGATGATGAGCCAAAGAGTGCTTTAAAAAGTGAAAACTAGATAAGAACATTAAAGACGGATGATAAAATAAGTCATCTTGATTAGAGATTAACATTTCAGTGTGTTAATATCGAACTGATAGAACCTAGCTGATGAAAGGGAACGCCGGCACTCTAATCTATTAGTTAGAAGTCAAGATCATTCCTGTGCAGTGAAAGCAACAATAAATTGTCACCATTTACAGCACAATTAGCAAGATGTTTTATCTTTTCATTTGCATAAAAAGCTATTGTTTACATTATCAACAACAGACTAATTACATATTACCAGATTAAGCCTTTAAAATACGTGATTATCTATTTATATACAGTATAAAGGGTCATTTTGTTATAATGGTGTAGGAGGAGATGCACCACTAGCACTGAGGCTGCAGGCAGACTTGTTTCCACATTGTTGTCGACCCTGGCCTGGCACAAGACTCTATCCCCCGTTTAGCTGCGGTGCATCCCCACCATACCGCAGCCCTCTCCCTCGAAGACCTGCAGAGGTGCATTGTTTATCTCTGATAACACAGTTACGCTACATTAGAAAGCAGTCTGGACGGGAGATCGTACACAGATAGCTTGGCAAGCTCATTACTGCGTCGCCACAGGGCCACCCAGCCAGGCTGTAATTGGCTGCTGCACACATCCAATCTCTCGAACGGTTCCAGGGGCATGTATATTACAATATCCTTAGTGTTGGCAGACAATCCAACGGGGGGGAAAAGCAAAAATAAGTACTGCGTCCCACCAATACGTGACCTTTTTTGAGCAGCTTGCGTGGAAACGGTGCTCTATGAAATGAAAGGAAGAAATACCAGTGGATTGATTGATAAGATGTCCACAAACAAATTGCTACTTCTTTTTTATAGCCTGTTTGTTTGTCAGTACAAACCTTGAAATTGCTTTTGCACTAGAAGCCTCTTTTTAATTGGTCACGGCTGCAGGACAATTGGGGAGAGAACAGCACAAAATGATAAGATGAAGAATATAATTCAAACCTAGAAGATGCATTTCTACATCTATAATGCATCACATCTGTGGCCGTGTAGAAGTTAAATGTGTCGTGATTTGTCCTGCAGTAAATATGTTTATAGTTTATGTTTTATATTTGTGACAGAGATGTTAAACCATGTTTTTATTCAATAAGGTAACTTTATGCATTATGTTACCATTCTTGCTATGTATATATATGATATGATATAATATGACTTCCCTTTTTAATATGTCAGACCATGCAGTACCTACATATTGACATTACCAATATAGTGATTGAACAGTCAGCTCTCAGATGTGTATCGCATTGTTTTACTTACAAGAGATTTGCAACTTCAAACATACTTTTAATGGGCAATTTCAATTCCAACTTTGTGGTGCCAGGATATATATTATTATGATAATTACAGATGCCTTAGAGGTTCAAAAAGGCAGCAAGTTGCAGTATTGTGCATTGTAATTACCGTGAACTATAATATACAAGCACTCATGGGTAATCCTCCAACATCAAACCAATTTTAAGATGATTTATGTGTTAGAGCAGTAAACAATTTAATGGTAGCTTTTATTGATCAGGCAGAATTGCTTATCGGGCACTTGAAAAGAACAGCAGACACAAATGAGCTCCATTATATGAAAAAATAGATTTTATATTTAAATTGTAATATGTGGAGGTCACTGTTCTTCTTACAAGTACTAATAACAATAACATCAACAGAGAAAAATCTTATTATAGCCTGAAACTTTGATTCCTTTATAGCTGAAAAGGTCTGATTCTTTCAAACAATACACAAAGGTCAGGAAAAACACTGAAGTTGGAAAAGGTACAATAAGATGCCTGCAATATACATGTAGTGTTAATTGGTTTAAAGGTGATTCATATTAATCAGTAAACAAGCAAAGTTCGGGATTCCCATCCACTAGGAGGCAGCAGAGAATAAAGTGTTTGGTATGAAACTTTCTTTGGACGTTCTTTAAAATGTCTGGAATAGTAAATAAAGAGTAAATACATCCCTGTAATGATAAGCTAACATTATTGAGTAAGCATCTTATCTGTTTAGTCATGCAGACTTAAATACCAACCCGACAAAATTGAATTCTTTAGAATAGATTTTCTTTAAAACTTGGTAACAATAGGTTTCGCCTGTCAAATCCAATAAAGGTTGTTGCGGAGCATCAATATTAAAACCATATCTACACGTCCTGATTATATCAACATCATGAATTCTGCATTAGAAACACAGGTGTGTGCTTGGCTCTGTCCATGACTGTACACTCACCTAAAGGATTATTAGGAACACCTGTTCAATTTCTCATTAATGCAATTATCTAACCAACCAATCACATGGCAGTTGCTTCAATGCATTTAGGGGTGTGGTCCTGGTCAAGACAATCTCCTGAACTCCAAACTGAATGTCTGAATGGGAAAGAAAGGTGATTTAAGCAATTTTGAGCGTGGCATGGTTGTTGGTGCCAGACGGGCCGGTCTGAGTATTTCACAATCTGCTCAGTTACTGGGATTTTCACGCACAACCATTTCTAGGGTTTACAAAGAATGGTGTGAAAAGGGAAAAACATCCAGTATGCGGCAGTCCTGTGGGCGAAAATGCCTTGTTGATGCTAGAGGTCAGAGGAGAATGGGCCGACTGATTCAAGCTGATAGAAGAGCAACTTTGACTGAAATAACCACTCATTACAACCGAGGTATGCAGCAAAGCATTTGTGAAGCCACAACACGTACAACCTTGAGGCGGATGGGCTACAACAGCAGAAGACCCCACCGGGTACCACTCATCTCCACTACAAATAGGAAAAAGAGCTTACAATTTGCACAAGCTCACCAAAATTGGACAGTTGAAGACTGGAAAAATGTTGCCT
Organism: Amia ocellicauda; assembly: GCF_036373705.1. Taxonomy (NCBI): domain Eukaryota; kingdom Metazoa; phylum Chordata; class Actinopteri; order Amiiformes; family Amiidae; genus Amia; species Amia ocellicauda. The sequence continues at coordinate 22,848,609 of NC_089868.1, read as the reverse complement.
GGTCTGATGAGTCTCGATTTCTGTTGAGACATTCAGATGGTAGAGTCAGAATTTGTCGTAAACAGAATGAGAACATGGATCCATCATGCCTTGTTACCACTGTGCAGGCTGGTGGTGGTGGTGTAATGGTGTGGGGGATGTTTTCTTGGCACACTTTAGGCCCCTTAGTGCCAATTGGGCATCGTTTAAATGCCACGGCCTACCTGAGCATTGTTTCTGACCATGTCCATCCCTTTATGACCACCATGTACCCATCCTCTGATGGCTACTTCCAGCAGGATAATGCACCATGTCACAAAGGTCCAATCATTTCAAATTGGTTTCTTGAACATGACAATGAGTTCACTGTACTAAACTGGCCCCCACAGTCACCAGATCTCAACCCAATAGAGCATCTTTGGGATGTGGTGGAACGGAAACTTCGTGCCCTGGATGTGCATCCCACAAATCTCCATCAACTGCAAGATGCTATCCTATCAATATGGGCCAACATTTCTAAAGAATGCTTTCAGCACCTTGTTGAATCAATGCCACGTAGAATTAAGGCAGTTCTGAAGGCGAAAGGGGGTCAAACACAGTATTAGTATGGTGTTCCTAATAATCCTTCAGATGAGTGTATTTAAGGTCACTTTTCTGGATCTGAACATCAAGGTTTGTCTCCTACATTATTTACCCGATATACTGCACAGAATTTGTGCAGATAACAGCAAAAGCGATGGAATCGGCATTTTTTATAGATGTAGTTGAGGAAATACTTTGTCATGATACATGTGAAAGAGAAGTCAAATGCACCTATTATTTCAAACAGCCATTTGTGACAAAATTGAGTTAAATCTCTGGACAGCTAAGTACTGAATTTTTTTTTGCTGGAAATAATCAAATGACAGAGAATGAACATAGCCACAGGTGTCCTCAGTAATGTAGGAGAAGAATGATTGAAAGACAAGGTCAATTACCAAGCTGGTACAGCCAGTTGTGAGGCTGTGAAGTATATTATAAGCCTGTTTAATCTGTGCAATTGTGCGACGGTTTGCACGAAATTGTTGGAACCTAAAGTACTGCAACATTTACTTGCTGGGAAATTCCCACAGTGAATTGTTCAAGTATTAGTCCTTAATGGGACATGAATTCCAATTTATTATGATGTCAAGTATTTGGAGAAAATAAATTATAACTGAAGAAAAACAAGTGGGGCTCATCATATTTGTACACAGAGGGTATTGTTTGCCTCCTCACTCTTTAAAGATACTTGAGGATTCAATGGGAACATATAGGTTTTTGCTGTATGTAAAACTTTGCAGTTAATTTAATCAATTCACAAAAAATAGAATGGGATATGAAATGTGTAATTTCTAAACAAATGTAGTTGTTGACAGACTTGGTACGAAGGGTGATTGTGCTTGCAAGAATGACCTCTGTTGAAAGAGGCATCTTCAAAGTCTGGAAATGGTCCAGAAGGCTCCACTCAGACAAAGGACACTTGAAAAGGATTTTTTCTTCTTCGCGCTGTAGGTATCCATAATCCCCACCAAAATAAATAAATAAAAGGATTTTGCATAGTTAACAATACGGGTTTGACAAACAGACTCATACTGCGTTCCCACAGCTTAATTTGCATCACTAAGACCAGTGTACCAAAATATAGCAATACGGATTTGCTGTAATCAATTCACTTAACTTACTACAATAAGTAATTGGAAGAGATCTAGGTTCCCTGAATAGATAGATGAAATTCACATCTTAAAATCAGCAGAGGATTATCACTGGACGCTAAGATATGAGCTCTGATTGCAATGGACACCACAAACTGGAACAGAGAAAACAACAGCCTGCTTTTCAGACAGTACATTGTATTTTATAGACATACATTATGCAATGTGGCTTAATGGTCTGTGAAATCTCATTTAGAGGTATTGTGATTAAGGCCTACATTTCACTATAACAAAGAAAAAAGCCACTAGTATACACAGACAAACAAGGTAAGTGGTTTTTGACCTTCCTTTTTCCATTCAACTTGACTTGACTTCCTTGTCTGTAGATATACCAAAATAGCAATCAATAAATACATACAATAATACAAACATATTCCACATTCTCTAGACTGACTTTCTTTCTACATGCCAAAATACAACCTTATATTTTGTGGTGCCTACATTTAGTTGTCTACATTTGACTTTATAAACTGACAGCTGAATACTTCACTTAAACACCTACTGTTTAAAATAATCAAAAGGCTCTGATTTATTAAATTACTTCAATTAAAGGTTCAATTAAGTACTTGAGAGCTCAGTTGGAACAAAAGCCAGCAGGGTAGGGGCTCCTCCATAAGAACATAAGAAAGTTTACAATCAAGAGGAGGCCATTCGCCCCATCGTGCTTGTTTGGTGTCCATTAATAATCCAGTCTATTTTTAAATGTTCTCAAACTTTCAGCCTCTACCACATTGCTGGGGAGTTTGTTCAGATTGTAATGCACTGTGTGAAGAAGTGTCTCCTGTTTTCTGTCTTGAATGCCTCGTAGCCCAATTTCCATTTGTGTCCCCGGGTGCATGTGTCCCTGCTGATCTGGAAAAGCTCCTCTGGATTGATGTGGTCGATGCCTTTCATGATTTTGAAGACTTGAATCAAGTCCCCACGTAGTCTCCTCTGTTCCAGGGTGAAAAGGTTCAGTTCCTCAGTCTCTCAGTAGGACATTCCCTTCAGACCTGGAATAAGTCTGGTTGCTCTCCTCTGAACTGCCTCTAGAGCAGCGATATCTTTCTTGAAGTATATATATATATATATATATATATATATATATATATATATATGTGCAGACCATTTAAAATTAGAGTTTAACCATGCAAGATATAAAACAGCAATACTAGTTTTACTGTAAGCTGTAACAAATATCCACGGTGGTCAGAAATTGTAACATTGTCGTGTCTTTCAGTCCTGGTTGACATTAAAATGACTGAATACTCAAGTGCTGGTGGTCAGGTAACAGGAAGCACTTTTTTTAAAATCTATGAAAATCACATAAAGGTATCATAACTGTTTAGTGATGGAGACTTTGGAAGCGGGAGAAGGTGAAATAGACAATTCCTGTCATCTTCTGTGTATTTTGATCTGTATCTTATTTCCAATGACTTCTGCACCCTTCTGGAATGACAAATGTTGTGCTTTTCCTGAGGGCTGTGTCTTATGTCACCTTAGCCAAGGATGAACATGGTATCTCTACACAGACTGCACTGTCGCTTAATTCTCCGGGAAAAATTGAGAGCCTGCAGGGTGAAAACAAACAATCAATATATTCAAAACTATAACGCCAGACACAGAGTACACCTCGATTTCAAACTAGATCCTCACAGCTGCTGAGGATGAAAAGATATATACAATAATACATTAAATGAAAAATAAAACAAAAAACACTTGAAAAATTAGGATTTTTTTTCAATAATATATGATCCCGATATGATCTAATGCAGTAAAATTACTGTCTGAAAACCTCTTAATTTCACCCCTCAAACATGAACCAATTAACACCTCGGGGAGTTCATACAGTGTTAGTTGTTAAATGGATATCTTGAGGAAATATAGCTTTTATTAGTTTTGTTGAGGAGTAGTGTACTGCACTGCATGCTGGGTAATTATGGGTGTGTCAATTTAGAGATTTAATAAAACAAAATCCTCGTTACTTGTTGTGAGTCTTGTTTACTAATCTTATAAATGTGTTGGTGCATAATTTTGAGTCTAACAATTAAAATAAATGTAAAACATTTACCCCAAATCTATTTAAACTCCTAACAAACCAAAACAATTGTATACATCATAGATTATAGCCCCAATTAATGCTAAACCCTTTATTTGATTTGAATTTCAGAAAATCACCTGTCGACACTCACAGAAAAAGAAACAGGAAGTAATTCCCTTTAGAAGAGATATTAAATGATTTGATCCTTTTTCAACATTTCCCTGTGACTCAAGGACTGCTTTAGGAGATGTCAGCTCTGTTTTGCATGCGGTATATGAATTAGCACAATACAGATGTATTTTTTCTATACTTCCTGGGAGGCATATACCTATCAGCTTAATGTACCAGGAAATTATGCATGAAGGAAAAAAATGTTTCTTTCCACTTGATATGACTATGATTTATTATGCAGTTCTTCTCTTTAAGGCACTGAAAACACACCCTAAGTAGATGTTGTTGGGGAATCTTATGTTAGGATGAAAATCGACAACTGTGCAAGCAAATCCCGGGCTGTTGTTTAATTCCTGGTGCTGCATCACTGTTTGTCAACGCAAGCTACACTTCTGTGCATCAAGACAAACAGGGGATCGTCGTCATTTTCTTAAGCACGGGATCAAAGCAAGCAGAAGGACCAAACATTGTCACCTATGATGTAACAGGCTACATGATCCAGTATGACTCTGTTTTAGAACATACAATAAAAAAGCAGAAATATCACTTACGATGATACAAAGTAGAAAGACCCCATGCAGGAGGAAACCAGATTTTACATACATCACATAATAAGTATTTTCACTAGTCGTGTAATTAATTTATTGACTTTTTGATTGTTAAAAGTCAGAATCAATCAGCTTGATTTTGAGAAAGTGCATTTTCAAAACTGATAAGATGCTGGTGTGATTAGAGTTCAGTGTATTCAAATTTCCAGTTCTGCAATTGTTTTTGCATAAATGTGACCTAAGGGAAATAATGCATCTTTGTAACTAAGTCCTTATGAAAGCCCAACAAGAAAAAGGGATGTATTTGATCAGTTAAAGCATTGTGTGTAACTAACAGCTAGACCAAATCCAAACTTTGACCTATTTGCAAAGTATAAAACTGTACCCTATTGGGTTTAATTTACTGTCAGAAGTCACTTTCTACTACTTATCAATACAAATGTGATAGGGTACATGTTTTGGCTGAAAAATACTCTCAGAAAGTATTCAATGCTCCAAATAAATCAATTACAATAGTCAGCTAAACAAAAACTTTAAAATTAGCATTTTGGCATTCTCATATTTAACTTGTTCTTTGTGAAGAGGAAGCTGATTCACAGATGTTCATTATACTATAAATTAGCATACACAGTTATAAGAATGTCAAAATTCATATATATATCAAATTCATATATAACTTGACTGTCTTCTGAAGTAGTATACTTGTACTATATAGTGTACGTATAAAACATAAGTATTACGTAAAACAACGGCACTTCTCAATGGATAACATATTGTACGATGCAAAATATGTCGTTCCAATGTTCCCTTAACGAGTCTAATTATACAAAGTGCTGTAAACTGTAATCGGCGTGCTACAATAATATGAAAAGTGAATGCCAAACACAACACTCTTCCAAGATGTATTTTGTGAGTAAAAGCTGAAATCTGGAACGCAGTAATCGGATGAGTGTTAATTAGAAACCAGTGCTAAATTTTGCAGCTGGTGCTTGCTTAACCAGTGACAATATTCAAGGGGGCTTTCCATATTAAAGGATTTCTGAAATGTCATTAATGTTTTGCAGGATGGTTTAGCTCAGCTGCCATCACCTGTCAGTTTATTGTATATCTTTTATTTTATTTTTTTCCACTGGCTTCTGACAAAAGAAATGTGTGTGTGTGCGTGACTCCAATCAATACCAATGTGTGAATGTGTTTTCAGGACAAAATCATTCAGATACATAGTAGAAACCAACCAAACTGACATGATTCTCGAATTGTGATAATTAAAACAGCTGTCAGTTCAAAAATGCATCAATAAAAGATTCGATTTCTATGGCTTTCTATGAGTTAAAACATTAGCATAAGTGCACAATTGCACTGCATTTGACTTATGAAAAAGCAAAGCAAGACAAAACAAGAACAAAACCTTCACAAAGACATCCATACATCATGTCATAAACCCTGCTTTGTGTGTCAGTGTCGTTTAATACTGCAAAATGCCTCCACCTGGTCAAATAATAATGATTGAGAATTCTGTCAGGCGCTCCCATTAAAAGCACAGCCATGTTGTAAACAGTGCATGTTTATTTGGCCAAAAGGGCCACTAAAGTCTATAAAACAGATGCTTGTTTCTGTGGGAAATTCAGAAGAGGAATGTCTTCTCTTATGGTCATTGTCAGCTTGGATTGTTAAATGGAAAAGCTGTAGCACAATTAGCATGTGATATCTTCAGGTTCACCATCACAACTCTGAGTGGAAATAAACACACACAACTTTTCTGTCATGTGGCAGAGGAGTGTAAACATTGGTAAAGAATAATCTACTGTAGAAAACATGATTAAAGCAGCCTGTTTATTAGTCAGTTTAAATGTCTGAAAAGATCTAACAATGGCGGAGTTAATCTGTCAGGATTTAGGATGGATGTGCCGTTTGGAGTGTGTATTTCTTTATAGCCCTTGGAAATGTTATCCCAACACTTTCCTTTAAAGATAAATTACCCAGTATCAGTGGAAATGCCCGAATACATATCAGAAACAGAGACTTGAGTGAGAGTGTGATTTTGACTTATCTGGTCGTGTTGAGATGCTGACGTTTAAACAGCACAGACCAGTCAGATACTCTGCAGTGCAAAATATACGCAGTATCGTTACTTGAGGACATGTTTGAGTTGTGATAATACATTTGCAAATGCTGTTTCTCACACAACATACTTGTTGTAGTCCTCATCACTACACTAGATCACCATCCGAGGTTTTGATCATCAGGTTGCTGCGAGCATCTCCTTTCAATCGCTTTCAGCTCCTCTATCTTAGCTTTGGGGATTAAATACTATCACAGTAACTTTGTTAGAACAGGACCTCACTGCACTTGATATTGATTATTTTATGTATGTATGTATGTATGTATGTATGTATATATGTATGTATATATGTATGTCTTAGCCTGGGTGGCTCAGGTCCTTGAATCATACATAAAAGCATTACAAAGCATAGTGAAAATATTTTTGGTTTAAGATTGAAAGCTAAATTAATCATACAGTGATTGTACCTTAACAACATCAAATACTATTTCATTTAAGGCTAAACACATCCTCCTGTCTAGCTAGCTATGCAGTATTACAAAGAGCTTTAAACAAAAGAACAGATAACATCTAAAATAAGGAGATTATGCTTTCAAGTGAAAGCCTGACTCACAATGTTTAGAAAACACCATGTAAACGTGGTTATGACAGCTGCCACCTACCAGGTCAAACATGTTAGAGGACAGAGGATTGTTGTGGTGTTTTTATAGTATTCCTCTTACCTTTGAATCACAATTACTTTGTAGGTATGAAGTCACAGCTCCAAAAAGAGAAATACGGAACAAGATTTACATAACTGCAGTACATGTTCATAGTCAAGTATTAATATCCACTATTACACTTTTGTTATCATGCATTGTTTGACTTATTATTATTATTATTATTATTATTATTATTGTTTGAATTATTTTCAATAAGTGCAATGAAGAACAGTAATAGTATAGCCCACAATCAATAATTGAATTGACATCAAGTATCAATTCCCAAAAGAAAAACAAAATCCTGTCACATATACTTCCAGCGACAAGAATAACTTCTAAAACTGCATTAATCCTGTATTTATAAACTCTGCGATGCTTGGAAGCTTTCAGAGAGAAGGTTTCATAAACTGTGGGTTCAGGCTCAATATATCAGCCGCGGCAGTTGGTCTATTCATCCGCTAATTCCTCATTATTCCTAAATAAGCCAGGACCTAGGTGTGTTCAATTTACAATGGGCTTTCACAGAGTCTCCCCGAAGGAATCAGTACGGCACTTTTTTTTTTAATTACAGCTTAAAAGTTTAATTTTGTCTGACCCGGGAAGATGCATGAATATTGGCCGCGCCGAGGATTACCACGATGACTGTATTTTAATAATGACCAGGTTGAAAGTCACGCAGAGAGGTTGTTGAAGTCGCCGCCTCAGCTGGGTGATTATTGCGCATTCCTAATAGGGTTCCTCGGCACATGGATAGAGGTCTGTCTCTTACTCATTAAAACCACGTCTACTTGAAAATTAGAGCTACATTACGATGCCTCAATTAAGCTAGATGAGGTTTACTCCATGCTGTCAGCTTGAACAAAAGTGTATAGTCTTAAAAAACATTTTAAAGTACTCATTGACTCCTGACTGCTTGTTTTAAATTCAGACAAGGAAGAGGACATTGTTTTCCTCAAATTTGCATGACATCTGATGGTGTATTTAGCCAGCTGTCTGATCTCTAGGTTTCCACACAACAGATGCAAGGGTATAATCCAGGTACAACTGAGTTTATGTCTGTATGTGCTTCACAATCAGGTAACTCCCTCTAAAGACAGATGCATTTTGTAATTTTTGTAATGAACGTATTTACTTTTTGTGTGCTTGTTAATTCTAACTCACCTTGACGAAGTATGCGATCAGTCCTGATGGGCTCCTTCAGTTCTGCTCCTGCATAGGAGAAGAGTTATTCACCTGCAGGAACAGAAAATAATAAAACTGAATCTACTGATAATAAGAGAAAGGGCAAGAAATATATTTCACACCTTTAGACCCTGTGATCTCACTACATTCAAGGGGATTTCTTTCCCCCCCCAGATTGCAACCACAGCTTGTTACTTCAGCATCTACCTTTCCCCTCATCCACTGTGCCATATATTTAAGATTATTTTCTGTACTTTTCTACTTAACCGAGGTCCCTGATGTTATTTTCTTAATCGGGCAACATTTGCCACTGTGTCCTTTTTTCCATTAGGTTCCTTCAGAAATCAATGACGAAGGGGGTATTAAGCCATAAACACGAATCTGCGAGTACTTCATCTTTGTTTAAAGAGCCCCAGAGTGTATTTCGGGGAAATAAATAAACAGTGTATTGAAATTGCACTTTCTGTGTTTATGTTTGTTTCCCCCCTTACAAGGGACTGCAATTCCTAAACCAAAGCAAATCAACATGGTTTTTCAGGGGCGGATCGATCCGCGCACAGCATGCATCTCTTCCCCTCCAGACAACATCTGAGTGGAGTGGAACAGGCCATGGCCTCTAGTCCGTGCTGTGCTGGGTACATAAATAACCTGGCAAGCAGAAGATCAAAAGGAAACCTCACTGGCAGGTCGTGCCGAGACTTGTGTTTGGGGTCCAGGACAGCGGGGAATCTCCTTCTCTTTCACAAGAAAAAAGGACAAGGTTTTTAAGATTAAGGTTTTTAAACATGAAGGCCCTGAGAATAAAAATACAAGATGTTTGCATGCAGGTTTCCAAAGCAATTGCTATAAATATTTAGTGGCTGCTTCATTAATAGGCTTCTATTTAATATACAAATAAGGAATCAGGTCATATTCCTTTTATATTTTATACTGAGGTACTCTCAAGTCTTAATGCATTTTCTTAAAGTGTATATATTTGCATTTAAAACCAACACATTTACGAACATATCTTAAACTAACTTGATCAAAAATTAAAATGCACAAAGCGTGCACTTTGAGGAATGAGAAAGTGAAGCAACATGGAAATAAAAGTGTGCTTGGCTTTTATTTATTAAGTGAGATCGATGGCATAAAGCTACAGACCATATTTGTACCACTAATTCCATATGAGATGGTCCACCTTAGCAGAGTAATTGCCCCTTTGAGTAGCATAATAAAAGCCGGCTATTGTTAAAACTGACACCATAATGGATTCAATTAGAACCAGATAAATTACCTGGATGAAACCAGGGGTTGAAACTTTTAATTCATATTGTTATTAATAAAAAAAAAACATTTGATTACTGATATAATATACAGGTAGATAAATCAAACATGATAAAGACGAGGGAATGATTGCTCTGGCTTTCACATTGTGTTTCTCATCATCGTGAGACTTTGAGAGCAGTTCTCTCCTGTGTCCCACACTGCCCTCACAGATAAGCATGTCTGATCTCAGTAAAGTAAGGTAGTGGAATAAAAGGTTTTATTCCTATTCCTGGGTGCTTTGAGTCCAGCTGTCAAATTATACAGGGAGACATTTACAGACACGATTTCTGCTGTGTTTAACTTAAGTATAGATGTAAGATTATGTCCAACTGACATAAGATATAAACAATTTACTGCTCTGACAATCTGTGTCAGGAAACTGTTGTTAAAGGATTGTAGGATCTACGCATTCTGTAATCGTTATTTTCCTCCTTCGGAAATTATTCTTCTGGATCTACAGGTATAGGGGAAAGAGGTTTGAATATTGGTGTAGAGAAAAGCTCATTGTGTAAAGATATCCATACCTAGATGGGCAGAAATCAATACAGGCTTATGAAGTTTAAGCTAATAAGTTAAACGAGAAAATATTCAAGAAATACAGAGCAACATTATTGTGACTTATCATATCTCATAATGTTGGCTAGTTCTGAGTAAGAGTTTTGACTGCTATTGCATTGTACAGTCTTAAAAGTGTCTGCATGTATTTGTGTGTCAATGCAGGGGGTCGGGGGGGAGGTTAAAAGGGGGGAGGTTAAAAGCATTTATTAATTCTTCAACATAGCAAATACCGTGAAATATTGTCTGAGTGGTGGCTGGTCAAAACAAAGAAAGAAAGGAAGAGGAAGAAAAAATGCCCTGACTGACCTTATCAGCAATGTCATATTATATGATACTTTAATGAGGAAAGCAGTAAAATGCATTCTAAAGATACCAGTTACATTTATTTAGACAAGTGAAACACATCTCCATTCATATATATTGATTGATTGATTGATTGATTGATTGATTTTCTTTACATTACCTAACACGAGATGTAAGAATGATAAGAAATGCCACTGCAGTTCTGTCAGTTGCAGAGAGGCTATAAAACCACACGGTTTGACATGAATGCTTCCTTGTTTAACAAGTATTCATCTTTGCAACTTATATAACAAAGGCATGAGTATTTATGTGCTAACGTGGGCAGAAAGTAGTTTTCTTCAGATACCAAGTGGCTGACAAAATGAGAAAGAAATTGACAGATATGGAGCTTTTAACATATGCCCTACACTCTAAATTCCTCCTGCTGAGACTGTGTCTGTCCGTCACTTTCAAACACCGACTGCTTTCCTGATATTGATTTTCCCTCGTAAGGCATGCTTAGTTGATTGACATGCATTTCAGATTCCGATTGTCTTCACACTGTGAAAGTTTAAGGCAAACCACTGCTTTAGGCTTTGATGTGGAGGAAGTGGGCTTAGAATTAAAGTCACACATGATCTACGCTCACAGCATAGCTACTTCTACATTGAGAGTAAAGGTACATGTTATGGGTTTAAAATTGTGTTAATGGCTGTTATAATGTATGGAATAAATGTGTGTGTGTGTGTGTGAGAGAGAGAGTGTGTGAGAGAGAGAGAGAGAGAGAGAGAGAGAGAGAGAGAGAGAGAGAGAGTGTGTGTGTGTTTGTTTATGGCCCGAACAAATTTTTCAACAAACTCATCCAAGAAACTCTGGAACAGGTTTATAGTCTATGTGCTGCCAACATAACAGAACAAAAGTTTTAATTGGTTGAGAACTAAAGGAAAGTGTTTGAATATTAAAATAGTCAATATGATTTGGTTTCATTATTATATAATCCACATCATCATGTTTATGTTAATAATTGTGTGGAATTTTCTAGCACATTAGAGAGAAAACTCAATCAGTAAGCTGGCATCAGTCTGATTATTAAACAGGTTAAGTTACAACATAAAATTCAGTTATCCAAGTCTAACAGACATCCCCAACTTTTGGCGGCTAATTAAAATGGATCTTTATATTGTTAAAAAGCAGCATAATGCTTTAGGCATTACCGAAGATTAAACACTCTACCTTGAATCACTTAATCATTCATGAGGGTCTGTATAGCTAGCATCCTAATGATGACTTAGTTCAAACTTTCATAAGCCCAGGATTTATTATGAATGCCATTAACGGGATCGTTTGCCGGTATGCTAATTAACAAAAATAACTATTTTATATTCACATTACCACATTTTGCAGATTGAGAGTCATAAATCTTCTCTGCAAATTGTGTAATTAGCAATCACTCAATATTGTGTGCATACCAAACATATTGTACCCACATAAGACAATGCCAAATAAATAAATAAATACATTCATAACCAATAATGGCATAATCTCTTAATGTTCGTATTAAATATGCCACAAAACAAAAACAAGACAAGTAGAGTATAGTGGTGCAGAGATACTCCCCGTCCTCGTTAAAATGTTGGGGGTGGCGTAGTTAGTATACATTCACGTTTAATGTAATTTACACGGTTCTTTGATATGGTGGTGATTGTTATTATCCAATCAAAATCCCACTTCCGTAAGACACACGATAGCTCATTATGACTCAATTAATAATGCTGGTTATTGTGTTACGGTTGGAACCAGTTACATTAACCTAAGGTATACTGTATCTGTAACTGAAAATGTATACAATATAATGCTTGTCAGCAAAGTCTTCCTCCAGCACTTGCTGTCTAAGCAGATGCGGCTGCATAGCGTGGGAGTGAATCTGTCATTTCACTCCTCATTACCACAAAATGCAGGATATTTCTTTGAAAAAGTTAAAAATAAAAAAAAATAAACTGACGGTTCGCTGCCTATCACTTTAGCTTGAAAGCTGCCATGGTGCATGTATAGTTTATGTCTCATCAGGAAATTAAATGTTCTTTTCTTCTAACCTATTCTGACATAAAGTTTTTGGGGATCCAGCACACTTTATTATCAGACATAAAAGATTATGTTTAAAAGCATGTGACCTCAGGATTTTTGACAGATGCCTTGCAGGCAGAATAGTGATTTCAGGTAATTGTTTCTGCGCAAACTGAATAATGCCGGGGAGGGGAAGACACAACTGCACAAGCTGTGCTAACGACCTTATGTACTGTCCCACCTGCGCTGATAGGTAAGAGAAACACAAATGGTGTCAAATGTGGCGCCACCAATGTTTAATCGCTCAGCTAAAGCAATTGAACTAATGCAGTATATATATATATATATACACAGACATGCTCAAATTTGTTGGTACCCTTTCATCTCATTGAAATAATGCTTCATTCCTCCTGAAAAGTGATGAAATTAAAAGCTATTGCATCATGTATACTTCCATGCCTTTGGCATGTCATAGAATAAAGCAAAGAGGCTGTGAAAAGAGATGAATTATTGCTCATTCTACAAAGATATTCTAAAATGGCCTGGACACATTTGTTGGTACCCCTTAGAAAAGATAATAAATAATTGGATTATAGTGATATTCCAAACTAATTAGTTTCTTTAATTAGTATCACACATGTCTCCAATCTTGTAATCAGTCATTCAGCCTATTTAAATGGAGGAAAGTAGTCACTGTGCCGTTTGGTATCATTGTGTGCACCACACTGAACATGGACCTGAGAAAGCAAAGGAGAGAGTTGTCTGAGGAGATCAGGAAGAAAATAATAGACAAGCATGGTAAAGGTAAAGGCTACAAGACCATCTCCAAGCAGCTTGATGTTCTTGTGACAGTTGCAAGTATTATTAAGAAGTTCAAGGTCCATGGAACTGTAGCCAACCTCCCTGGGCATGGCCACAAGTGGAAAATCGACCCCAGATTGAACAGAAGGATAGTGTGAATGGCAGAGAAAGAACGAAGGATAACTGCCAAAGAGATACAAGCTGAACTCCAAGATGAAGGTACATCAGTTTCTGATCACACCATCCTTCACTTTTTGAGCAAAAGTGTCCTCCATGGAAGAAGACCCAGGAGGACTCCACTTTTGAAAGAAAAACATTAAAAATCCAAACTGAAATTTGCTAAAATGCATATTGACAAGCCACAATCCTTCTGGGAGAATGTCCTTTGGACAGATGAGTCAAAACTGGAGCTTTTTGGCAAGTCACAACAGCTCTATGTTCGCAGATGAAAAAATGAAGCTTTCAAAGAAAAGAACACCATACCTACAGTGAAATATGGAGGAGGCTCGGTTATGTTTTGGGGCTGCTTTGCTGCGCCTGACACAGGGTGCCTTGAACAATGAAATCTCAAGACTGTCAAGGCATTCTGGAGCGAAACTTACTGCCCAGTGTCAGAAATCTTTGTCTCAGTCGCAGGTCATGGGTCCTCCAACAGGATAATGACCCAAAACACACAGCTAAAAGCACCCAAGAATGGATAAGAACAAATCATTGGATTGTTCAGAAGTGGCCTTCTATGACTCCTGATCTGAGTCCTATCGAACATCTATGGAAAGAGCTGAAACTTGCAGTCTGGAGAAGCACCCATCAAACCTGAGACAGCTGGAGAAGTTTGCTCAGGAAGAGTGGGCCAAACTGCCTGTTAACAGTTGCAGAGGTCTCATTGAGAGTGACAGAAAACATTTGATTGCAGTGATTATTATTAGGTTGAGGGTCCCATCATTTTTGTCCAATGCCATTTTCATTTGTTTTATTATTTACAATATTATGTTGAAACACAATCAAAAGCAAAGTCTGATTTCTATTAAATATGGAATAAACAATGGTGGATGCCAATTACTTTTGTCAGTTTCAAGTTATTTCAGAGGAAATTGTGCATTCTTCGTTTTTTGTGGAGGGGCACCAACAAATTTGATCGTCTGTACATAAATATACACCGATCAGCCATAACATTATGACCACCTGCCTAATATTGTGTAGGTCCCCCTTTTGCCGCCAAAACAGCCCTGACCCGTCGAGGCATGGACTCCACTAGACCTCTGAAGGTGTGCTGTGGTATCTGGCACCAAGACGCACCAAGCAGCAGATCCTTTAAGTCCTGTAAGTTGCGAGGTGGGGCCTCCATGGATCGGACTTGTTTGGCCAGCACATCCCATAGATGCTCAATTGGATTGAGATCTTGGGAATTTGGAGGCCAAGTCAACACCTTGAACTCGTGATTCATCAGACCAGACCACCTTCTTCCATTGCTCCGTGGTCCAGTTCTGATGCTCACGTGCCCATTGTAGGCGCTTTCGGCAGTGGACAGGGGTCAGCATGGGCACCCTGACTGGTCTGCGGCTACGCAGCCCCATACGCAACAAACTGCGATGCACTGTGTGTTCTGACACCTTTCTATCAGAACCAACATTCACTTTTTCAGCAATTTGAACCACAGTAGCTCGTCTGTTGGATTGGACCACACGGGCCAGCCTTCGCTCCCCAAGGACAAAATGTTCCCTTGCTGCCTAATATATCCCACCCACTGACAGGTGCCATGAAAACGAGATTATCAGTGTTATTCACTTCACCTGTCAGTGGTCATAATGTTATGGCTGATCGGTGTGTGTATATATATATATATATATATATATATATATATATATATATATATATACACTCACCTAAAGGATTATTAGGAACACCATACTAATACTGTGTTTGACCCCCTTTCGCCTTCAGAACTGCCTTAATTCTACGTGGCATTGATTCAACAAGGTGCTGAAAGCATTCTTTAGAAATGTTGGCCCATATTGATAGGATAGCATCTTGCAGTTGATGGAGATTTGTGGGATGCACATCCAGGGCACGAAGCTCCCGTTCCACCACATCCCAAAGATGCTCTATTGGATTGAGATCTGGTGACTGTGGGGGCCAGTTTAGTACAGTGAACTCACTGTCATGTTCAAGAAACCAATTTGAAATGATTCGACCTTTGTGACATGGTGCATTATCCTGCTGGAAGTAGCCATCAGAGGATGGGTATATTATGGTCATAAAGGGATGGACATGGTCAGAAACAATGCTCAGGTAGGCCGTGGCATTTAAACGATGCCCAATTGGCACTAAGGGGCCTAAAGTGTGCCAAGAAAACATCCCCCACACCATTACACCACCACCACCAGCCTGCACAGTGGTAACAAGGCATGATGGATCCATGTTCTCATTCTGTTTACGCCAAATTCTGACTCTACCATCTGAATGTCTCAACAGAAATCGAGACTCATCAGACCAGGCAACATTTTTCCAGTCTTCAACTGTCCAATTTTGGTGAGCTTGTGCAAATTGTAGCCTCTTTTTCCTATTTGTAGTGGAGATGAGTGGTACCCGGTGGGGTCTTCTGCTGTTGTAGCCCATCCGCCTCAAGGTTGTACGTGTTGTGGCTTCACAAATGCTTTGCTGCATACCTCGGTTGTAACGAGTGGTTATTTCAGTCAAAGTTGCTCTTCTATCAGCTTGAATCAGTCGGCCCATTCTCCTCTGACCTCTAGCATCAACAAGGCATTTTCACCCACAGGACTGCCGCATACTGGATGTTTTTCCCTTTTCACACCATTCTTTGTAAACCCTAGAAATGGTTGTGCGTGAAAATCCCAGTAACTGAGCAGATTGTGAAATACTCAGACCGGCCCGTCTGGCACCAACAACCATGCCACGCTCAAAATTGCTTAAATCACCTTTCTTTCCCATTCAGACATTCAGTTTGGAGTTCAGGAGATTGTCTTGACCAGGACCACACCCCTAAATGCATTGAAGCAACTGCCATGTGATTGGTTGGTTAGATAATTGCATTAATGAGAAACTGAAAAGGTGTTCCTAATAATCCTTTAGGTGAGTATATATATATATATATATATATATATATATATATAAAATCAGTAGCGTTTAAGCATAAAGAGCAGAGTGTTGACTATTTATTTATCTATTTAACTATCTGTCCCTCTGTTTCTCTCTCTCCCTCCTTCCATGTATTATGTGGATATTTGCATAAATTGTTGCAAACATATTAAAAAGAAATACTTTATAACAATGCAGGTGTCTCTGGTAAATATATTCTTGGACTGACAAGTGTACCACAGTAATTACAAAGACAACAGTTCTTCTTCACAGGAAATAAATCATAAAGAAATCAAAACACATTCTTGCTGCTGAGTTAGTCAAAAGCTACATTTTCCCCCATTTACAATAAATATTCACCCCTTGTGGCTTCCAGTAAAAACATGCTTTTTGAAAAATGGTAAAATACAAAAAAATCTGGAATTAGACTAGCGAAATTGTGAATATACTTCTATTTTGTTTTTGAAAAAGCAACAAATACAACAAAAACAGATGCCTAGGCCGAAAATATCTAGCTGCACTTATGTCATGTGGATTATTTGTTCAGTAACAGAGGAGCCATTAGACCTGAAAGATTAATGCTTCTGCTGTTTGTATATTTGCATCTTTACGTCTTTGAGGATTATCTCCAGTAAAGATTTACCTTAATAGGTTCTTACTTGAAGATAGGAAGGGATTCAAAGGGCTCTGCATTACAAAAGAAATCATCTACTGCTTTCTGAGATAAGGGTTGCTTTTAATACTACAAGCAACAATTTATTGTCTAAATAAGTGAAGCAGCAAACTATATGTAAATGATCAGAATGAGATTTAGCTTAAACTGAAGGCTACGTTTTATTTTGTATTTTTGTTGAAAGCAGACTCGACACAACATTGGGCTGACAGAAGTCAGTTGTCCTTGTTTTGTTTTTGTTTTGCCTGAAATTGCAAACTATTTTCTGTACTCTGTGCTGCACTGAAAATCCCTTTTTCTATTTGACAATACTACATCCGCCCAAGGGTGTTACAGTTCTCCTAATACTCAGCTACAAAGAAACATTTTATTTTGCGATTGTTTATTCGTTTGTTTTTTAGGATACAATTGCCTTCTCCAATTTTGAAGGAGACCCAGCATATGTGTCAATTGAGCAGCATCTCAAACTCACTGAGTTCCTGGTGTCTAAACCCTGAAAAAAACACAATACATTATGAAGATTAACATTAATTAACACCGAATTGTATTTTTTCTTGTCTTTTCTCTTTGTATTTGTATCGCCGGGTATCTTGGTTCATGCAAACCTAACCAAAATGCCCAGCTCTGCTCTAAATTGATTTTCCAGCAGCCAGACTCAATTGATGTTTTTATCACTCTGCCCTGGTTTTAAATTAATTTGCCCCAAAGTGATTGAATCTTGGAGTTTGATATCATGAACCCTTTTATACCTTAACATGTTTACTGCTTTACTTGATTTACTAAATTATCCTGAGTAGTATTATTATATTTCATGGTCAGTAGGTAAAGATTCAGTCCAAATGTACAACAGATCTGTCTGTTCATAAGTACATTCGCAAGACAGAAAACTATTTATTCCATGTGTTTTCAGTATTTTCATGACTAAAACCCATCACAAATTTTAATTGTTATTTATGTATGGGCCAGTATTTAATCAGGGCACTAGTTTTCACTGTCACACATATTACCAGGTCTCTGTATGTAGGGTTGAAGATAAATTACAGACATCAAACATCCAGGGGTATAGTGCAAAGGATTGTGATTTTATTATTATAATTTTCTCTACCTACAATCCTAGCAAACACTAGCTAACAATCCAATAAACACACAACAAACACACTTTGAATCACAAAGCCACAAGCCTATGTCCAAAGGCAAAGAGTCAATTATTTATTTTCACTCTCCAAGCCCAACTCTTCAAACTCCCAAACTCCCCTTCAGGCAGGAGGCGGGGCAATTGTGTCCCCCAGGGGCTTCTGGGAAATTGAGTGCCTTTCAGGGGATCTATTTTAAGCCCCTAACGGCACTACACCTTAATATGTAATTGATTTCTAAAATTAGAAGTGCTTTTAATTAAACAGGACCTTAAGACGGAGAACATTACTTAATGACTGTAGTATACAGCAATACATAATTTTAACTACTGCATGCTTCTGGTTGCAATATATTGAGGTTTTTCTCTCCATTACTCACTTCATTTTGTAATGAAGCGAGTTTTCTTCCCTCCTCTTGGGACAACTTGTACAACTTTGCAAACAAAAGCCGGGAATGTGTAACTTTTTCTCCCTACGTGCTGTCAGTAAAGCACATAACGTTTTGATTGACTCCAGAGAAATTGAAGTAATGTGTGCTACAGGACATGTAGAGTCCCATTTGAAAAATATAACTCATCTTCTCCTCACATGAAGATGAGGGTTTGGGGAATATAATACTGTCGATGAGGCCTCTCTATCATAGAACTAAAGATCTTTCTTTTTTTCATTCTGGAATTGTAGCTTCTCTACCTAAACATATATTGTTTTGGTATTTTCAAAACCTCAAATTCTCGTCATTTATTATTTATTTTTAATCATAATCATAGTTCTCGTAGACAAAATAATAATTGTGTCACAACAACATCTTAAGAAATTAATTGAGGCAAATAAATAAAGAGAAGAGTATACATTGTGTATAAAGATGTGCTTTAATATGTCAACATTTGCATTAAGTCCACATTTATTGAATCTCCACTTTCTCTTAAGGTGATGTATCAATGTATTAATTTGTTTAGCCTAATTGCCTTTTTGGGATTTAGGTCTAACATTGCTTGCATATACACTACCGGTCAAAAGTTTTAGAACACCCCCATTTTTAATTTGTATTGAAATGTAAGCAGTTCAAGTCCAGTGAATAACCTGAAATGGTACAAAGGTAAGCGGTAAACTGCCAGAGGTTATAAAAAAGTGTAGGTTACCAAACACTGAAAAATTCATTTCAGAGTTATATACTGTGTTACTACACCCTCTTAAGCATTACTTGGCAGTGTTACTGCAGCTCCTGTGTATAGAAGTTACACGGTATTCCTACAATGCACACATCATTTGAAAGCTTATTCTCTCGGCTACCAGCGCATTTCACTCTCAAACTGATTTACAGTTTCCATGTCATCCGCCATCATTCAGAGCCCGGGGGAGGGGGGGATCTCATTCAGACGGTCATTATTATTATTTGATATTCCATCCAGTTCAGATCCAATGATGTAAAATCGTTGTGTATTAGTACACTGTAAACAGAGTTTTCCATCTTGACATTTTGAGCTCTCTACGGGTGTGTGTTGCTTCTACCAAAACGTAGATGGTCTTGTTTTGATCAGTAGACTGTCTGGTTCCAGAATATGTCATAATTGTCAATATTTTCTGAGATTTGTATTCCTACTCAGACCAAGTATCTGTACCAAGGTGGCGTAAATGTGTTTGTGGGGGATTAAAACAAAACTTTTCACATCAGAGAATGCTTCACATTGTTAGAAAGCAAACACTTGGCAAACAACACAACAGTGCAGATTACACATGGGATTAAAGAGAAGCACATGGATTTTATGCCTTTCAAGGGTACCAGAGGGGTGTGTCAGCTTTGTCCTAAGAACATGCAGGAACTAATGACAGCTGCAGGACAGGCCTGGCAGAGCATCACCAGGGAAGAAACCCAGCATCTGGTGATGTCTATGGGTTCCAGACATCAGGCAGTCATTGACTGCAAAGGATTTTCCACCAAGTATTGAAACTCACAATTTAATTCATGATATTGTTAGTTTGTCCAAATACTTTTGAGCCCATAAAATTGGGGAGACCACATATAAAAATGGATGTAATTTCCACACACCGTTCATGCAATTAGGATGTAACTACCCTCAAATTAAAGATGAAAGTCTACACTTAAAGCACATCTTGATTGTTTCCTTTCAAATCCATTGTGGTGTCACTGTCCAAATATATTTATAGACCTAACTGTATATGTCTTAGAGGCAAAAAATAAAAGCCTTTATTGATCCAATGCAGGATGAAAGTTTTCTCATGATGTTTCCACTTGAGGTACAGCTTCTCTTTTCCAGGTCACGACAGCAAAGCTTCTTAGTTCATTTTCTCATCTTTTATGTGGTCTTCTACTTCCTATATATATATATTTGGTTAATCAAGACATTCTACATTCTCTGTATGAATTAGCTTTACTTGATTTAAAGTCTCATCTGAACCTGGAAGGTTGATTGACAGTTTATTCCATTACTACTCCAAATGCAATAGAATTTAAGAGAGGTCGTCTCATGCTAGAACATGTGGAAATATCTTTAAGGGGATAGGAGGTGGATCTTTATTCAAATAGTGGTGAGAGTGTGATTTTCTCAAGCACGTGCTGAGATATTCCCGAGAACTTCCTGAAATCTACACATTAGCATCCATAATGATAAATATAATGTGCTTCCTTTGAAAGGTTAAACACTGAGCTATGGATATGACAATGAAGTCTGACATTTTCCACAACCCATTGAGTCAAAGATTCATTGGGCTTACATGGCGGTCTCATGGCTACCTGCTCTATCGTTTCATAAGTAATCAGCTCATATTATGAATCACTGAGGTGTCAGTAGCTTGATTATGGGCAGGCACTGACTGTACTAGGTGCTAAATTAGTGGGGAATAGGAATATGTTGATAGAACAAAACACAGAGGTTTAACAATGTCATGCTGACTCAACAGGAGCGTATACAGAATGAGTCATTAGCACAGATTTCACACTGTTTTGCATCATCCCTGGTGTTCAGCCCTCCTCCAACCATTGTCCGTTAACGGCGCTAAGGACATCGGCATGAAGACCAAAGGAAAGCGTACACAGCATCTCTTTCTGTGAATAATATATGTCAAACACAAGAGTATCTGACAAACCGGGATGTTCTGGTGAGACATCACCTGTTAGAAAGGGCACACAACCATCTCTACACAAAGATCCTTTAATGAAAGATATCGAAACTAACCAGGGCACAAATGCTTAATAAAATATTTAAAAATACTCTTAAATTGGTTTATAACTTTGAACGTTAACCAAAAAACAGAATGGAATGAATGAAGGTTCTACTACTACTATTACTACTACTATTACTACTACTACTACTACTACTACTACTACTACTACTACTACTAATAATAATAATAATAATAATAAACTATGCTGATTTACTTAGTTCATCCATGTGGGACTGTATCTCTAATACATTTTGGAGAGTTGTATATCAGTAGGAACCAAGTAACCCTATTAAAGAGACAAGAAAATCTCAGGAGCACACCGAAAAAAGAAACCGAAATTAATGTTCAAAACACATTGGAGTAATAAAACACCTCTGTAGGGATTTCCTGCTTGTAGCACTAGGTCTTCCAGAAACTTTGGGATCAATAATTCCTCCTTGTCTCTGGCTACGTGCCCTCTGTGCTGCAACACATTTTTTATGGACTTCAGTATCTTAAGCATTGCGAGAAACTCCCAGCGGAGACATTTTACATTTCCTGCTGGTTCAGAGCATTCATATTCCCCTTGTCTTCTCCAAACAGTGACAGAGGTAACACAGTTGTCTTTGGTGAAGGCTGTGAAATATAGACACGCCACGGACGTGATAGCTAAAGTGGTTAATTTACTGACCCGTAAACTTGTATTTCAGCAGCCCGTGTGTTATGTTTATATGCCACACGCCTTGTAGAAATAAGAGACATATTTAGCTATTGCAGGTATTGTGTGGATGTGACATTGTAGCATTACTTGCTACCATTTATTTATGTAATGTTAGACTCTTTAATAACATCATAGGAAGAAACCTCTGGAGAACAATTAGTTACATTGTTTGTATTGTGGGAAAGCACACCTGTAACAAGGTCTAATAAAATACATACATGAATAAATAAAATAACACAAATGACACTAATTGCATTGCTTACTTTATTCCGACATATACTTATCTCCAATATAGAGTCTATCTATGGAATGATCAGTACATTACAGAAAAATACAAATGCTATACTGACTATATTCAGTTTTTTAAGGTCTTTCTCTCAGGCTAATGCACTATTCTTGAATACATCTTCGGTGACAGAAAAATAGTACTGCATGGCAGCAATAAAACCTATTTACATTTAATTTTAGAGCTGATAAATAGCTACTATAAATACACACATCAAGCACATATATAAGTTAGCAATGTTAAAAGTGTCGAGAGAGAGACAAAAAGTATATTAATAGGTCAGAATGGGTAGCGTTTTCTCCTTCTGTAAAGAAATGCTCCATCTCACCATGTGCATGTGTTTATTCATGATTAGCTTTTCTGTGAACTTCAATCATGGATTAATTGTGTACTCAAAAACATTAGTACAACCCTTGCACTGATATTGCAAAAAGAGCCTTTACACAAGCATCATTCAAACTGTAATGACTCATATGTTTTGTTTCCTTTTGTGTTGTTAGAATACATTTGTGGTCATTTTATTTCAAAATAGCTTTAAATTCATGGAAATGTTTTGAACGGAAACTGTCAGTGACTCAGACCCACCCAACATCAGAGCAATAAGTGAATTATTATGATAATAAAAAGGGAAAACTCACCATGCTCAAAAATCTCAACCTCAAAGTTAAAACAACAACAAACTTTGTCATTAATATGGTCTGATTACAATTTAAAGTTCACCTACTCCATTTAATCTGCAAGATAATATACTTCATTATTCTTGTCTTACAAGCATATCACCGGGCTGAGGCCTGTAATGTGTTTTCCAATACAGTATGATGAGCTATGTGTCATTGGCAGATTGCTCCACACCAGCGCGGCTGTATCGATTCCTTTGTGTGTCTGAAACAGGCTGCCTGGCCATCCTGAGGGGAACGTTTTCTCATCTCAAGGGTATTTCATCTTTATTTCTCTCCCGTTTTAACTCGAACCCAAACATTCCCTTCAAATTCAAAAATATACTAAAAGCATCTTATTATGATCATATGCTTAATTATAATTGTTGTTTTGTTGTTGTTGACAAACCATTTGAAGCTTTTGCCAAATGTACATGAAGTGCTAGCCTCTCATGAAATGTGTCAACTATGTATTTTAATGTTTTTACTGAGAATACAATTTAGTTGTAATACAGTATAACTCTATTACAGTGAGTGCTTGCATTAGAATGATCAGCCTTCAAACTACTGAAATGTTTTATTCGCCTCTTTATCACACAAATATCACTTGAAATAGTCAAAGGTATCCACAGCAAATGAAGACAGAGAAACATCTTCCTTTGCAGAAAATTACCTCACCGAAGGCAGACTGCTGGATTGCGGCCTTACAGTAAGGAGTGAAAAGGAAGTAGGACTATTTAATTAATTGCAAATCATGCACAATATTGACAAGAAGGCACTGGTACACAGAAAGAGAGACAATTACCCAACACTGCTAAATATATTGCTACTAGAACTTTTCTTTTTCATTTTCTTATGAAGGGCTGGATAATTACTAAGTTAAATAATAATGTATTGGGCATAATTGACTTTCTGTCAGTTAGCAATGACTGGTTCATAAATGGGGAGATGATAACAATGGCTTCTATACAAGTAGGTTGACTTCTGTGTGCTTAAATCTCGTTTTTCCTGGATGATTGGCACGATGAATACCACTGAAAAAAAACAAAAACAGCAACAACCACAAAAAATGTACCCAGCCTGGACCACTGACATTTGCATACAAAGTCTCTATATAGAGTCCCCTCACAGAACTGTTCCCAAGGAAACACACATCACACATCCCGCACCTCGACGCTCTGACAGAAACTGCGCGTTTCATCTGCAAAGGTAGAGCTTCGGCTTTTTCTGACTTCTTTGCATACAAGCCTGTTATCCCACAGTTTTCATTAGTGCAGTAATGCTTAATGACATCATTACATTGATTTAAAAAACCTGCAAATAACACTCAGCGAGAGAACAGTCATTCAGGGTGATTTGTCTTAAACAGTTCACATTAGGAGTGGGACAAAATCCCTCCTGAGATGTGTGCAAACCTGGTGGCCAACTACAAGAAACGTCTGACCTCTGTGATTGCCAACAAGGGTTTTGCCACCAAGTACTAAGTCGAAGGGGTCAAATACTTATTTCCCTCATTAACATGCAAATCAATTTATAACTTTTTTGAAATGCGTTTTTCTGGATTTTTTTGTTGTTATTCTGTCTCACCTACCATTAAAATTATAGACTGATAATTTCTTTGTCAGTGGGCAAACATACAAAATCAGCAGGGGATCAAATGCTTTTTTCCCTCACTGTAATGTAACACCACAACTAATGACGTGTGTTTAGTCTCATTGGGCTGCAGTCATGCCACATGTCACACTTTCAGTAAAAAAATTAATAACACAAAACGGAAAAGCTGATTCACATCAGCAGTGTGACACTGACACGTCCTTGCCATTGTTGTCCAGATGGACTTGCCATAATGCTGCCGGCTCCAACGGGAAACTTAAGTTGGACCAGTGCCTGTGTCCACAAATAAATAACATCATGATACTAATACAGAAGGAGATTTTTTATTGATTTTGATGTTGTGTCTGCCTGCATGTGTTTAGTACCGCTTTGTACTTCAGCTTTGTTTTGCATAATTAATAACTATTAACATCCCCTTCGACCAGAAGCAAATGACATGCCCTTACTGGTACTGAGAACCCCCTTTTCTAATATCTCACGGGCTGGTTGATCTTTCCAGATGCCCTCCGAGGGGACACTGCCAACGCGATTCGGGGCCCTTGGCTGGAGCTGGTCTTTACCACACTCGGCTGATCCAAAAGGCTAGCTGGCCCGATCTCTCTGAATACATTATTAACTACATCTGAACAAACAACTCATCAAAATGCAGGAATGAAATGGGGAATGCCAAAGGCCGACGGTTACGCTATCAGATCTGACCTGCTGTGCTGGTGCTGACGTGCTCTGGTCGGCTGCGGACTTCAAACGAGGTGGATATGCAAATTGCGAGCTACACGAAGGCACCAGGAAACGGCTACCTGTAGCGATTAGGTGTCCTTCGAGGGGGGATACAGTAGTGTGATGCTGATGCTGCAAGATGCGTGCCTTTATGATCTAAAGGGAAGAATCAAGTTTCATTATAATCCGTTTCCTCCGAGGACATGACAACAGATGCAGCTCCCGCTAAGCTGCCACCATCTGAGGCTAGTTTTTACACAGCTTGTAAAAAAAAGGGGAAAAAAAAGAGCAGTCCACTAAACTAAGCTGTCATTAGCATTCCACATGGCACAGGCAGAGATGGGATCCCCAACAGGGAGACGGAGGCAGAAGAGAGTCTGTTTGTTTCTGTCACACTGCCGTACAGCCGCTGTGATTGATTCAGTCTCTGTTAAATCCAATTAACAGTGTAACTTAATAGATCTGAGATGGGCGAATAATTCTATAATAAAGTCTAGACGTGCATTTTGTGCGCGATCTCTTCTTCGATATTGAAGGCAGTGACATTTTCTTTGAATCGATACCGGTGCCCAGAAATATTAAATAATGTCTTATCTATTAACTCATACAAACAAACAAACAAAAAAGAGGAAAAACAGGCATTGCATCCTTTTTATAAATCAGAGGACATATAGACATTGATTTCTGAGTTGTTTTCACAAAGCTTTCCAATATAAAGATGGTGTCTTTAATTATATGTACATGAAGTAACCTTTGCAAGATACTTTTTCAATACACTTTTTCAGCCCTTTTCAATACACTTCCTAACAATTTGTCAATTACACAACATGATATTTAACCCCATCAGTAATGCTGAATGGGAAAGTTGTTACATATTCAGCTGGTTTCACAGCCTACTCTATCTAAAGTAGTACTGGATAGTCAGGGTCTATTTAGCGACCATTTCTGCTAGTCGTGTTCGAACTGATTGTGTTTTTGCTGGCCATCGTGTCTGCAAAACACGTGAGCGATCCATGTTAACAGACCAGTGGAGTCTCTTCACAGGAGGAGAGTTAGTTGTGCTCTCCAAGTCCCGTGTGAGTGTTGGGGAGCTACACGGACTGTACTGGGTGCCTCCGTCTCACGGGTCCTATGATTTCCAACCAGCCCCTGTCCCATTGGATTACCAATATGATTGCCATGGCCTACAAGTGTGCTGGTATCCCAGAGCCTGGGCACTTGGTGGCACATTCTACTCCTGGCGTGGCTTCGTCCTGGGTCCTTATTTGGCAGGACGGGATGGGTGGTATCCTCGACTCAGAAGACAAGGAGCAAATGCAACTCCGGTTATCTGAGAAAGAGGATAATACCCAAAGGGAGCGAGGCAAAAAGAGACTGAATTACTGTATGTTATACTGTTGATAGCAAGCAGAGGAGGGCAGCTTGAGTGACAGCGTACAGTGACCTATGGCAGTTTTGTTGGTCAAGTATATTCACCAGGTCCTTATGTAAGAGAATAGGCCCCTCCCCCTTTGGGTAGCATCCTCTTTAAAGACTTAGTGGTTTATTTTATCTCATTCTCTCATCTCTCATTCTCTAAATTATCTACTGGTATATATTGAACTTTTAATGAGACTAAACATATTTAAAAAGTTAGTTTAACACAATTCACACACATACAATCAAGGGTAAGGAGGTGTTTGTTAAAGACCGTCACGTTTTAGCAAATAATCAGCTTGGCATATTGCTTCAGATTTATCATTGTTCAATATTTGTTTCAAAAATAATCACAGGCATACTACTGCACTATCAAATACCCGACTCCACCGCCGAAAGCAGCTGTCATGGTCATTGAAGAGTCATTACAAACTCTCCAGGGACGTTGTAATCAGTAAAATGTTATTTTCTATGGCTCTCCTTGGGATAACTATCACATACATAGAAGATTAAGCGTGTCTCCTGGGAGCTGTTAAATGTTGATGTGTTTGTTACAGAATATTCCTGACAAAAAAGGTGATCTACAGAAACACGAAGCCAAGCAGAACTGTCATGCGACGGAGTGGTTTTGTCTATACTTGATTTACACTGCAATTGGGCAGGACATGGATCTTCTCATGCATGGCATTTTGTGGGTGTGGAGAAGGTAAATGTACCTGCCCAAGGGGGAACATTGTCCTTTTGTGGAGAGAAGCTGACCGGATACTCACTTTGCATGGGGAATTTAATTGATGCCCCTTCATCTAATTTGAACTTGAAAGAGTTTTTGAATGTTGTAATTATTTATGAATATATTATATAACAGCATATCCAAAATCATACTAACGTAAAAATAGTTTAGAAGTATTCAGTAATTACTGCTCTTTATTGATGTTCTATTGTGATTAGGGTGTGGATCTGGTATTGAAATTGTAAGTGGTAACTGCTTTTGTCATCGTTGTTCTCCGGCGCTGATTTGAATAGCATGTGTCAAATAATCACCTGAAACTAATTTGGATGTTAAAGGTACACACACCCTGTCCTTTCATTGACTGTGCTCTGAAGAAGACCATAGGTAGAAACGCATAATGAATCATAATAACTGATTTTAAAAAGTAATTAATGAACATACTATATTCATTCAGAATTCTTTGTGACTATGAGCATTCATTGAAATGGGAGTTTGACTGCTTTCACCTTAGTGTGAAAGCCGGCACTTCCTTAATTATATATATATATATATATATATATATATATATATATATATATATACACACACACACACACACATATACAAAGTATCCAGACACTTCCTATGGTGTCCCATTTTGTTTAAAAGTAATATTTTATTCAATAAGTGAATGCTAAAACTGAAGACATCTAAGTCTCAGATACATTACAGTAAATGTCTGACACATTCTTGCAGGATCACTCGGGTGCTTTGTTGCCAAACTCCAAGCAGGCTTTTCGATGGCTTAGACTCACTAAAGGCTTCCTTCTTGACACCCTGACACCCAGTTGTGCTAAGCGTTCTGGATATTGTTGACTGATGGACATTTTCGCCCATCAATTCTTTCCAAGCTGTCGTTGGCCTCACAGTGGCATCCCTCGCCAGTTTTTAGTCACATTTTAGTTACACAATAACCAGCAGCAAACTTTTAGTGCATTTCAAAGTCTATTACAATTAGAAACATAAATTTGACTTAATTAAAATCCATTATTTCACATTATTGATTGAAAACCTTGAGACGTTTTTAGCTGAATTAGGCAGTCCTTGACACAAACTCCAAAATGCAACGAGGCAAAGCGTTTCCTTTATTTATCAGCTTAATCCTTTATTTATCCCACACTACATAGTCTAGTCTTGGGGAAAAAACACAAAACCTTGGGGAAAAAACACAAAACAATTTGCTTGATTTAACAGAGCACAGACTCCGGCCAGGGGAATGAGTTGGGAGAAGGTTGTTTAGATAAGAGGGAGCAGAGCTATGTTTATTATGTACTGCAAAAACTGTAAATATTCCAGTTGTTTGAGTGTTCAAACATTGGCCTCACACTCCATTGATTTCTATTGTGTAGCAGTCAAAAAGTTTACTCACTGCTGTGTTAGCTCAATTCAATCAAGCTTTGCATTGCTCTCCCGGCTAAATCAGAGTTTAATAGAGTGGCCAGTGACTGAAAACATCTTTATTTCAGAATCTGGATTTGAAACATCGCATAAACGTTCTCCATTGCAAACTGATGTCTTCCCTTGATGCGAGTGAGAATAAATTGACCCAGTGTTCATTATTTATTTTTAAAAGAAACGACACGACACTGGTAAGGAAAAACTTTTTGTTATCTTATTTTTCTCCTGATTGGATGGGTGATTAAATTGATTAATACGTTCTTGCGTCAATTTAATATTTTGTGATAACTATATTGGATAGTTCATAGTGAGAATGGGAGAATGGGATCTTTAAGGTCTGTCTTAGGCTATGCCATTAAATATCAGTCCATTCAAAAATAATTGTACTTCCTGCTCAATTAATTACCTGATGCTATTAATCTTTAATCACCAGGATATAATTAAATGATGAAAAATGAACTTACTTATTGCAGGTCTTAAATAGTAGGTAGATTTTTCTGATTTTTTACAAATTTATCAAAAGCTGTTTTTTTTGGTGTTAAAGATGAAAAAGGAGTCCCTTTATATGTGGCCTTTCTTTCATTTTGGGTTAGTGACTATGCAAGATATTAAACTGTACTGAAACAATAAAACAAACACTGTTTAATATATGAATAATGTATTGTTTTTTGTATGTGTCATGATCTACAAGTGCATAATCTCATATTGGATTTTACTGGCGCAGAAAATATAATAACACCGAATTACATTAATACTGGGGCATGAAAAGCGTAGGCCTTTACAATATATTTATGGTATCTTTGGGCTGAGGATTTCTGATTGAAAGTGTGTTTCTGTTACTGGAAATATCCTGGAAGAGAGGACAAAAGGACTCCTTTTTGTTGTTGCTGTTGTTGTGTAGTAATCATGTACAAAAGTAAATAAATACAATTAATACAATATAATTTACTTCCCATTATACAATTGTACAGATCATTTAGGGTAATTGTACCACAATCGCACCCGGTTAACAACAATCAACAAGGTGTGACATTATATTACATTTTCAAAATACATTGGCAGGATTTCAGAATGCAATTTTAAATCCATCGTATGAGAGTTGCTTTCAAAATCTTGGTCATAGAATCTTCATTTGCAAATTATCTTCTGGGTTGACAGTTTGTTTCCCTTTGAGATTTTAACATGTTTTGAATCCATACATTGGCTAATCTAATTCATAACAATATTGCACTAGAAATACAAGACCTTGAAAATGATTTACAGTGGAACGTAAACAAAACCTGTTTAATCATCTTACTGAATAGTTGTGTCATAGAAATACACAATTCTGAACAAATACAATGAAAATAAGGAGACAAGCAACTGTTTTGGACTGAATAATTGTATCCAGATACATTTTTAGTTTGTATTAATCACCCTGTGCAGCACACAAGTATGACGAGGCCTGACATTGATTCCATAATCTCTATAAAAATGTAAAAGCACAGCAATAGCGTGGCTGCGGAGTAGGGGGCAAACACAAATGCTTTCATAGTCAGTCAACAGTCAACTCAAAGGAGAAGTGGGCTAGGTGTCCTGAAAGACATGCAATTCAGGAATTGTTCAACATGTCAGAGATGTATCTCAAACATTAAATTGGCAGGGACTGAAAGGCATTCACTTTCCTGTGAGGGACAAACGACTTTGTGAAGGACACAAAACCACACAATGCAAATGGGCCTGACATTTGCAGACCCGTGAATGAAAATGTGAACAATCAAAAGAGGGAAGAAAGAAATACTAGGCTAGTGCTGCCAAATAAGTGCATTCAGTTCGGGTGTCGTACATTTAGAGCTCGGAAGAATTCACAGTCAATGATGGACTTATAATAATGCTCTGCAAAATAGTTTATACATAAATTATATAGTTCACAGGCTAAATTATTGACATACTCTTCAAGCACTAGCTACATTGGGTCGGTAATTAATTTATACAAACGACTAACTCTCCAATTAACTGTTATTCAAATAGTGCTAAACATTCCGTTTATTTGCAAGTCAAGAAAACATTTTGACAACAAGCAAATTACTCTTTCAATTTGAAAAGGTAAAGACTTCAATACCGAGTTACACAATGTTCACAGTTACATAAGAAAAGCATATAACGCAGGCATATTCGGAAGTATTCGTAAAATCCGGCAGATTAATTATTGGTGAGGTGCAGCCAGTCTGAACAAACAGGTTTACAAAAGTAGGCCAAGGTGGAAGCTTTTTCTTAAAAAGCAAACAAACAGCACGCCTGCGTCTTATTGAAATGCACATTGACAAACCAAATATGTGTTACTTGCTCTAATTTGAGGATTCAAAAACCGATTACAGCCAGTAATAACTAATATCTGATATAATAATGGCGTACAACAATGCTGTGAAGTAAACAAGTGAGGGGAGATGCTGCTTCTCAGATTTCTGAGTGTGTTTGTATAGATAAGTCAACAGTGTGTGATGTTTTAAACATTACGCAGTCCACAGTGTTAAAAAAAAATAAAAAAAATGGCAAATTTGTTATGGATCAAAAGGCATTACTTCAGACTAAGATGACGTGTGTGAAAAAGTAGTCATTTTACAATTAGAAAAGCATTTGTTATCTTGGGAAGTTTATTCTGCATCTGTGCTGTGGGCTCTCGTGCTCAGAATACAGATTGTTCATTTGCAATACTAGTTGGCTACAAAGCTGGAAAACAACCAGACAAAGACGCTGAAACATTTCATTGTGGCTCTTTTAATGGCTTAAAACCATTTACACAATAATATCACAAAATCCACATGGAGTAGGAAGGTGTTTGCTGATAAGCTGTGTGGGATCAATTGTGCACATGTATGTGTTTTAAGTTTCAGCACAAACAGAGATACAGAGTTAACGTCCAAGCTGAACCATCAAATAGTTGTATAAAAGCAATTGTCCTGTTTAGTAATTCATAAATCGTTCATGATTTCAAAATTCCGTATTTCAATTAAACACTATAAATTAAATGTATCTTGGAATAGTTTTCAAATAAGTCTTACAGTGACTAAAATAATAGAACCAGAAACATCTTGTTACCCTAAACCCTCCACTTAAGGACATTTGTTTACATTTGAATTATTAAATTATATGCATTTTAGAATGAAGTGCATGGCAACATTGTCCCCGTTTGCTATATTTCATTATGCATTTGAAGATAAGACACATAACAGTGAAAAAACAGCCTAAAAAAATACATTCTTTACAGACCAGCTACACAGTCACACATTTATTTATTTCATTGCATTTTTTTATAATGTGCTTTTCATGTAATCAAGCTATAAAAAGGGGGTAGTGTGAATACAACCCCGATGATGGTTTGGTGAACTAGCACAATAACAAGAAAGTACAGGTATATAAAAAAATGTCTGACCTATATTGGGAATTCGAAACCAAATAGAGATGTATAACGTCTCGCTCAAGGGTCGCAAAATAAGAGATATAGATCTTGAAAGTGCCATACTTCTTGACAACAGTCTACATCAAGTTAATATAAACTCAGGGGGATGAGTGAGAATTCTTTTTTGACAATTTTCATAGTAAACAAAGCTACCAGTCACATAAAATATCAGAAACATATATATTTCATCTGACCTGTTTTTTGTATTTGTATAGAATAACAAGGATATACAAGCGTAACAGGCTATTTAGATACATGTATTAAACAGATTAGGAAGCAGTTGAGTGGGATATTGTCACATGCACACATAGAGAACATAAGAAAGTGTCCAATCGAGAGGAGGCCATTCGCCCCATCGTGCTCGTTTGGTGTCCATTAATAACTAAGTGATCAAGGATCCTATCCAGTCTGTTTTTGAATGTTCCCAAATTGTCTCTTCAGCCACATCACTGGGGAGTTTGTTCAGATTGTGATGCCTCTCTGTGTGAAGAAGTGTCTCCTGTTTTCTGTCTTGAATGCCTTGAAGCCCAATTTCCATTTGTGTCCCCGGGTGCGAGTGTCCCTGCTGATCTGGAAAAGCTCCTCTGGTTTGATGTGGTCGATGCCTTTCATGATTTTGAAGACTTGAATCAAGTCCCCACGTAGTCTCCTCTGTTCCAGGGTGAAAAGGTTCAGGTCCTCAGTCTCTCAGTAGGACATTCCCTTCAGACCTGGAATAAGTCTGGTTGCTCTCCTCTGAACTGCCTCTAGAGCAGCGATATCTTTCTTCACTTTGATCAGTCTTGGTCATAAAAAGGCTACAGCTCTTGCAAAGGTGCCATTGGCCTCTTGGTAGCCTCTCTGATCAGTATTCTTGCTCAGGTATCCAGTTTGGAGGGACAGGCTGATCTAGGCACGGTGGTGCCAAACACCTTCCACTTCTTAATAATCATCTTGACCAGCTCAAAGGGATAATCAGGATCCCACCGTTCTTGGGTCCCAGGAGCTTAAAGACAGCAGGCCTAACAACTGAGTCTATAACATATATGAAGATGATTTATCCAAAGCTGTGAGAAACGGTACTGAGTTTTCCGTGAAAGCTCCGTAGGGTTGCCTCTGAAATATCCACTCCAGTCATATTGTTAAGAAACACAACAGCAGCCATTGTCTAGGTGTTGTTGGTGTCCCAGTCCCTCGGGAGAAAGACTACCTGCTCAAGTGTACAGTACGCAGCAGAATTTATTTTCTGGGCTGCCATCCAACATGTGTTTAATATGCATAGCGGAAATTACTGTGCAGGGCTATTGGCATAATTAGAATTTAAAGCTTCTGTGCCTAATTCATTAATTGAAATATACAACAAAAAAAACACGTTAAAGAGTCAGTCTCATATAACAGAGCACTGCTGTGATTCCCAGTGTTTTACAGGTAACCTAACACAACTCTTGAATCTAATTAATTCGAGACCATTGTAATAAAACAAATGAATAATTAGTTTCGCTTTATTATTACTAACAGTAATTAATATGGTACACAAACAATTAAATAGAAGTTTGGATTATGCATATTGTGTTATCGGCTGGTTTCCATTGTGCATGCTAGTGTTGGGCACTTATTATTAAAAAGTACATTTATTATTAAAAAGAAAAGTTTAAACAATATTTTACAAAATAAGAGTCTAGCTTTCAGCTGAGTGATACTTTAAGCCTTTTATAGATGTTATAGCTATAAAAATGAACCACTAAAACATATATATTATGTCATACAGGATGTGTTGCAACTATGTGACTATGGAAGCAAATGTATGGTGTATTTGATGGATATATTCTTGGCTTTGTCAGACAAGATGAAGTGAACCGGGTGAAACATGACACTTACACAGATCAAACACTGACAGTTATTCCTTGTTAGCAGTTCTCCTGTGCATTTTAAGATCCCCTGGCTTTCGGGAACCCAAATTCTAAGTTTTGTGAGCTCGTGTGTGATCTCCATGTATGATTACACGATATCTCTGTATGAATTAAGTGTATAGAGTCTGATAGGAGATTATTTTCCACCGGTGGTAATCCTGTGAGCATCAATCTGTACATCTGAAAAAGACCTGGTAGTTTCTAAAAATCTAATTAGGTAATAAAGGGGTATTTAAATCCTGCTTCAACGAGGGCCGTGATTCCTACAGGAGTGGCCACCCCCAGCCGTACAGAACCTCACGGCGTTCTGGCTTTTGTTGCAGCTGAATAATTTAATAAATCATTTGCTTGACTGGAATGAATAAACCCTTTTCTCAGGTTTCCAGCAGGTGATTATTAGAATCTTGGGCATTTTGGCACAGTAGGACCACAGTTGCTCAATGCTGTCGACAGTTATCAGAGGGCTAACTCTTGAACCATGAATGCCTAATTCTGATTATGGCAGCCATTTAAAACTGGGAGCAAAACCAGGGAACGAGCAAAGAATATGGAGTGAATTCTTACCTAATCAACTCAGATTTATAGATCATTTAAGGGTTTGTGTTGAAGGATAAGCAAAATAAGATGGTTAAAGAGATGTTATATATTCATTTTCAAGGATTTTTTGAATTATGTTTGTTTCCTTTTGTTTAAATAAAGGACATCTATGAAAGCTGAAATAAATGTGAGGCTTCTGTGACTTTGTACACAAACTACAAACTATTTCCATATAAATGTTGGTAAAATCAATTCATTACACTGATATAAAAGTTAATGAAAATGTATTTTCTTTGTAACATATTAAATACATTGTTTATGGCCCTATATACACACATATATATATATATATATATATATATATATATACACACTATAATTTTCTATTGGTGACAGACAATTCTTTATCTTTTATCTGCCCATGAAAATAAAAAAGAATGGAGCTGCAGTGAGAAAGGACTCGTTCTCTGATAATGCTGAATGTATTGACAGAAGCTTTACAGAGAAAAGAGATTTAAGAGGCAACTGGTCAGGCAGACATGCAGAGTTAATGAAGTGTATTCCTCACAATCTATCACCTGTCACATGACTGCTATCTAGTGACAAAATCAATACCGACGTGGTCAAAGAAGCAGCCGTGCCTGAAAGGGAGTCCTCACCCCAATTTGTTTATGATGTTAAATGCCATTTTAGTGCATTATTGTGAACCCCAGACGCTCAACAATTAAGGGCTCGAACACCAGCGTTTACAATATGTGGCACTGATATCGTACGTGGAAATATGAGGGATATGTAAATAGCATGATTATTTTCCCTGCCATTTTCTGCATTTCATAAATTAGTCTGATCGTTTTAAAAATGTCATTATTTGGCACAAAATGGCCCTTGTGAATTGCATGGCCGATTTTAAACAACTTCAGTGTGCAACTCCAGGATGTCAATCAATTTACTCAAATGCAACTGATCTAATATAAGGCCTAATTAAAGTAATTAACACATCAACTATTGGCTAATTAGAATTATAATGAGGACAATTATTGCCATTGTATAATAGAAGCATTATTATAAAGATTAACCACAATAAACAAACACTCGGTGTGACAAAAATAGAAAACTAAATGCATCTGGGAAAATGAATGGGGAAGAAATAGAGACAAAATGCTGGAATAGAGAAATAGACATATATGCCTGATTTTTGTGCTCTCTCCACAATAATAACAATATTCATAACATGAACAGGTTTCAACCAGAGCTGAATACATTTCTTGGGGAATTATGTAATCAAATAATCTAAACAAAGCTTTGAGGGTGATGATAGCTTGATTATTCTTCCTTCCCTTTTCAATGGTGACATTTTGAGTCATTTAAATTCACCTATGAATGTCACAATACCTTAATTATAAGGTTATCGTGCTTGTAGTGTTTCAGACCCTAGTGGAAACAATACGAAACAGATATGAATTTCCTACAGGACTTTTATTTAACAGAGAGGAGGATTGTATCCAAAAGCATTTCCATTATTATCATCTTCAACCGATGCAACCATTTCCTTTGTATCATCTACAGCGGACGATCGTGCCTGGAACTAATGCATCTATTATATTAAAATCTTTAAGGCCGCGTCCACAACAGGTTGGTTTTAGCTGCTAGTTTGAGTTTTGTGGATTTCATTGGATTCATTATTATTTTATTTTTCCTTACCCTTAAAAAGTGCCCCACATATTTCTCACATAATCGCAAAGGTCATGGACATGTTGCTCATGAATGGACAAATAAATACTCATCTGCAGTCTGCAGATGGTAGATTAGATTATGAAAAATATATTGATTGCCAGATTTGTAGGAAAAAAAAAAAAACATCCTATTACAGAATGCTGGGTTTTCAGATAAGAAAATAATAACAGCATAGAATGTAGCAATGTATGAGGCAGGAGTTATTTGTTTGTTTGTTTGCTTTCGCCATCAATATTGAATAACTTACAATATGAATTATATATTTTACATACACACACATATATATATATATATATATATATATATATGTATACATGCTTCATATGTATATTTTATAACCTAAACCTATGTTTTTTATGATAACATAAATTATTAAATGTAATCATTGCTATTTCCAAAATGCAAATACACTAGAACATCAATCATATATAGAAAATAATATTTAATCTTCCGTAGCGGCTGGTGTTAAGTGTTAAGTAGCTTAGTGCTAGTGGTAATAGTTTCTAGGTTTATAAGTTGCAATCAGAGAGATTCATTGTATAATATACAGGGGCAGACTGTAGGGGTACATTTGAAGGAAGCGCCAGACAGAAGGTGTTCAGAGATTGTGCTGTCATGAAACTCCATACTTAAAAAATTAAATGAACAGATATGCATAGTGAACAGATCTAACCAAGTTTTAAACTAGAGCTATAATTATAATTATGTAGTATATATATACTGTAGGTAATTTAGGTGCGAAGGATTAGTGTTAGTGTTCCCTAACTCTGATTTCCCTACCTTCCTACAGCAAACCCTTTGTGCTTAAGTTTACTTAATTCCTTTACTGAACGCGTCTTTCTGACACATTTCAGTCAAGCACCGTCTCCTTTTCCACCTGTATAGTAACCATAAGAAGTAAGCCGAGTGTGATTTGCACGGCTCATGTTTTTAAGTGCAATAGAGGATTAAGTCCTGGCAATTACACGACTTGGGCTCACACTCACATCGGTCCGATAACAAATCCACATGCAAACCTTTGCTGCAGTTTCCCCAAATGTTTACAAGTCACTGGTGTCGTCTGATCAATTAAAGACTGTGTGATGCTCCATTTTGAAATAAGAGCTTATTTTGTTACGAAGCTCAATACGCGATCGATATGAAGGTAATGAAAAATGACAAGATGAATATTATTTTTCATTGAGTCTCTTCTCTTTCTTTTTTTCCCTCCTGAGGCAGACAGAACGGTTTCGGGTTGAATGATAAGTCAACAGGCCACAAACCTCCAATCTGCCGAGTCACAAAGCGGGCTTCACGGTGGGGCATTGATAAACTAATGAATTTCCTGAATGGAAATAAAGAGATGGGATTCAAAATATGCAATGAATGTTTTGAAAAGGTCAGGCCTCACTTCCATGAACAGCTTTAAACACCAGATTTAGTGGGTAACTGCATTTTTGAATAAATACACTAATCTTTGCAATTTTCTAAAGCATGTAAATGTACACTGGGCTTGAGTTGCTAAGGGATTTGCTAATGAGTACGGGCAGTACATAGATTTATTTTAGTAACACTATAATACTTATCTACTCACCCAAAATGTTTCCAAGAAATGTGCGTAATTTGTAAAAAGGCAAAAAATACGTGTTTTAGGCACTTTCACTCCTTTCCCAAATCAGCCCCATTTTCATTCTTTGTGTACATTTACTCTCTATACAATATTTTGTATTACTACTATATTTAAGGGGGCGTAAACTTCATCAAGAATTCATCAACTGCCGATATTCATCTCCGCAGAAGTGTAATGCTTCATTTGAACACTAAAGATTTTACATTTAAAGTTTAAAATCCCATCTGGTCTCAAAGTATCCCGGTGACTATGGCCATATCATCGAACTACTATTACTTTATTATAAGAACATAAGAACATAAGAAAGTTTACAAACGAGAGGGGGCCATTCGACCCATCATGCTCGTTTG
The DNA here is from genome assembly GCF_036373705.1 of Amia ocellicauda. Lineage (NCBI taxonomy): Eukaryota > Metazoa > Chordata > Actinopteri > Amiiformes > Amiidae > Amia > Amia ocellicauda. The sequence goes on along the minus strand of NC_089868.1, from coordinate 22,810,001 downwards.
GTGTTCATTAATATTAGTGATAGTGATCCAAGGATCCTATCCAGACTATTTTTAAATGTTCCCAAACTTTCAGCTTCAACCACATCGCTGGGTAGTTTATTCAGATTGTGACGCCTCTCTGTGTGAAGAAGTGTCTCCTGTTTTCCATTTTGAATGCCTTGAAGCCCAATTTCCATTTGTGTCCCCGGGTGCGTGTGTCCCTGCTGATCTGGAAAAGCTCCTCTGGTTTGATGTGGTCGATGCCTTTCATGATTTTGAAGACTTGAATCAAGTCCCCACGTAGTCTCCTCTGTTCCAGGGTGAAAAGGTTCAGTTCCTCAGTCTCTCCGAGTAGGACTTTCCCTTCAGACCTGGAATAAGTCTGGTTGCTCTCCTCTGAACTGCCTCTAAAGCAGCGATATCTTTCTTGAAGTGTGGAGCCCAGAACTGTCCACAGTATTCCAGATGATACACAGTATTCCAGATGAAATTATTATAATATATATATTTTATTTTAATGTATTTTACGTTTCATGAAGACAAAAAATTATAGCTTTAAGCTTTTGTCTGAAAGCATAAATCAGTCTCTCCACACTTTACACTTAAAGTATACTATCAAATGTGTGTTGCCTATTGACTGTTGACAAAGTATTGTTTTCCTGCTTAGCTTGTTTTCATTGCAAAAGGCAAAGTATTTTGTGTAGATTGTACCAGAATAAGAAAGTAACTATTTACCTTTACTAAACTATTTACACACTGTTACATACATTACTGTGCATTATTACTCAAATCGTACAACAGCAGGCTGAGTGGCATGATCGAGTGATATAAGTCTTATTACTAAAAGAAGAGTTTGGGTTAGAAGCTCTAGTTCTCACCAGCCATTGCATCTGTAGGTCCTCATTTAACCAAATTAATACAACTTTTATCTAACTTCCTTTTAGCAAGAACTATTTCCATTTTCTTTATGGAAATCAAATGCATTTGCATGTGGCGGCTGATGGAGAAGACAACCTTAATTTTGTTGGGACTCGAGAAGTAATCCAATTAATTCCCAACCTGTGTGTCCCGAGGCAATATCCTCTCGGTGGAGCGCCATGCGTGCTACATGTACTGCTACAAGACGAGGGCGTCACACTGAATATTTTACATAACAATGAACTCGTATTAAAAACTTTACTGGAAATAAAGTAACATTTTGCATTTTAAATAAATTAGTTTGGGCTTTCATGGGGAAATTTTACATGAATAATAAATGTATGATTTGTTTAACTTAGTAATGACTTTGAGGGGAAGGTCAGCCATGATCAGTCACATGAATAGGTGAATATGGATTTCTTGTGGGACTGTGGGGAGCCATTGGAAGCTTCAAAACACTCACAGTCACCTGCAAACGAAAGAGGGAGATGTTTGAATACATACTTGATTGTTGTTTAAATTGTCGTGGCATCACAGAGATTATACAACAGCACGGATTTTGTTTTGTGACAGCACAACTAAAAAGAAACGCTCTCCCTTTGAATTCCCCAATCTGAGAACAGTAGGGGAGCTCCTGTATAAATGATGATGAAGCACCGTTCTCTGGACCTGTGGGAGAACTGAATCTCTCTCCGCCGCAATGAATGTCAGCTGTTATCCAGTCCGACTGCATCAGTACACATACAAAGTGCTCGATACTTATGTTTTCAAGAAAGGTGTTCCGTCACTGGTTCACCTACTCTAAGAAGTCTTGATTAAAGGGCAGCTGTCAAGCGATAACACCTAGAAATGATTTTATCTTGTACAAACAGGAGGCATGGGCTGTCACCGGCAGTACTTTAACGGTGCTCAAAATGTGCTCAGCCATGTCCAATGGAATTATCTTTCCTATTTCCTGAAGCAATTTATCTGTATCTTTATTAGCTAGTCTGTTCCTTTCTGGATTTCTCGGCAGAGTGTGGGGATGCTTTCTTCTTTGGGACTGACTTTATGTTTCTCAGTTAACTCTTTCTTCAATGCTGAATAGATATAAATATTTGATACAGATGTTGTATCTCATGAGTTTACCAGTCTGTCACAGTTAATACAATGTATACATGTTTGTTAGGTAGTGTAAGTATTTCCATTACGCATTCATTTTTAAACATTTTCACTGCATATTCTGAAAACTGACACTTTCAACAAATAAGGACATTACTTTAATGATTATTTCTTCATCATTTACAGGAAAAGACTTCAGTAGGGACCTTGCATGAGTCTGTAATGACCCTCTGCAGTATTTTGCAACACTGTTGTTATTAGTTGATTAACTAACGAGGGCACGATTCCTCAACGTAATGTAATGCCACGGACTCTGCTTTCATCTCATGGTTTAACTTATTGAACTCAGCTTCCATTGTGAGTTTTTGTATAGCTTTTTTTAATAAAGGACCCAAACATAATCTAAAAGTAATCTTATTAAGTTCCTGATATGGAGTATTGTATCAGATTTCAGATTATTTTATAAGCAAAGTAACCCTCAAAAACTGTATAGCTATCTATCTATCTAAACATGTTTTGGTTCATCTACATTGAGGGAAAAATGTATTTGATCCCCTGCTGATTTTGTATGTTTGCCCACTGACAAAGAAATGATCAGTCTATAATGTTAATGGTAGGTGAATTTTAACAGTGAGAGACAGAATAACAACAAAAAAATCCAGAATTTTTTTTTTCAAAAAAGTTATAAATTGATTTGCATGTTAATGAGGGAAATAAGTATTTGACCCCTTCGACTTAATACTGGATGGCAAAACCCTTGTTGGCAATCACAGAGGTCAGACGTTTCTTGTAGTTGGCCACCAGGTTTGCACACATCTCAGGTGGGATTTTGTCCCACTCCTCTTTACAGATCCTCTCCAAGTCATTAAGGTTTCGAGGCTGACATTTGGCAACTCAAACCTTCAGCTCCCTCCACAGATTTTCTATGGGACTAAGGTCTGGAGACTGTCTAGGCCACTCCAGGACCTTAATGTGCTTCTTCTTGAGCCACTCCTTTGTTGCCTTGGCTGTGTGTTTTGGGTCATTGTCATGCTGGAATACCCATCCACGACCCATTTTCAATGCCCTGGCTGAGGGAAGGAGGTTCTCACCCAAGATTTGACAGTACATGGCCCCATCCATCATCCCTTTGATGCAGTGCAGTTGTCCTGTCCCCTTAGCAGAAAAACACCCCCAAAGCATAATGTTTCCACCTCTATGTTTGACAGTGGGTATGGTGTTCTTGGGGTCATAGGCAGCATTCCTCCTCCTCCAAACACGGCGAGTTGAGTTGATGCCAAAGAGCTCGATTTTGGTCTCATCTGACCACAACACTTTCACCCAGTTCTCTGAATCATTCAGATGTTCATTGGCAAACTTCAGACGGGCCTGTACATGTGCTTTCTTGAGCAGGGGGACCTTGCGGGCGCTGCAGGATTTCAGTCCCTCACGGCGTAGTGTGTTACCAATTGTTTTCTTGGTGACTATGGTCCCAGCTGCCTTGAGATCATTAACAAGATCCTCCCGTGTAGTTATGGGCTGATTCCTCACCATTCTCATGATCATTGAAACTCCATGAGGTGAGATCTTGCATGGAGCCCCAGACCGAGGGAGACTGACAGTTATTTTGTGTTTCTTCCATTTGCGAATAATCACACCAACTGTTGTCACCTTCTCTGCTTCGCTGCTTGGCGATGGTCTTGTAGCCCATTCCAGCCTTGTGTAGGTCTACAATCTTGTCCCTGACATTCTTGGACAGCTCTTTGGTCTTGGCCATGGTGGAGAGTTTGCAATCTGATTGATTGATTGCTTCTGTGGACAGGTGTCTTTTATACAGGTAACGAGCTGAGATTAGGAGCACTCCCTTTAAGAGAGTGCTCCTAATCTCAGCTCGTTACCTGTATAAAAGACACATGGGAGCCAGAAATCTTGCTGATTGATAGGGGATCAAATACTTATTTCCCTCATTAACATGCAAATCAATTTATAACTTTTTTGAAATGCGTTTTTCTGGATTTTGTTGTTGTTATTCTGTCTCTCACTGTTAAAATACACCTACCATTAAAATTATAGACTGATCATTTCTTTGTCAGTGGGAAAACGTACAAAATCAGCAGGGGATCAAATACTTTTTTCCCTCACTGTACGTATCCTGTCATTTCATATGCATTTAAAACTTTGAATTACTTATTCTACTGCCTGCAGATGGTGCATCTGTCCAATGACAGGCCTTGGAGGATAATTATAGTTTCCCAGGTGCCAGTTATGAACATTGTGGCCACTTGGCTTGTTATTAAAATAATTCATTATTGATTCATTAATTTGATTTGAGAAAAGCACTTACAATGCAAGAGGTGTGAGAGCATTAACAAAAACTGCAATCAGAGCAGAATTCAATAGAAACCATCTTTGAAGAATGAATCATAGTGTGTGGATTCAGTGGCACATTATGTCTCACTTGATAAAGAGAGAGACTGTAATCCAATTAAAATTAATTTCAAAAAATTGGAGATGAGGTCACACTGAGCAATTTCACAGACTGTTTATTTTGTTTTCAGCTCTTTCTTAATTGCTTTTCTACCTAACATACATTTTCTTGAAGGCAATGACAGAAACTTTAATTCTAACCTAAAATAAATATTGCTATTCAGATGAAGGATGGCATTACTATTTAGTGATTTTATTGTTATAGGCTAGTAACCATAAATGTATTTATATCTTAAAGTAATTAAAGCACACAACTAAAACTGCTTGAATGTTCTGCTTGAAAATTATAATTTTATTGTTATTGTATTTTACATTAATACATTTCAGTTTTTATTTAAAAACATATTTGAAAAAGTACCAGTGCTCTATATAAAACTGTTTAAAAGTTGTAATAATATAATAATATAATGTATTTGTGCAATCCAATGACATGTCATGTGGCACTGACATGTTTTTGTGCTGATGAAATAGGATTAACGGTACACTATTTCATTTTTTAGTATTCAGAAAACAATGTTATATTATTAGACATATTTTGAGTCATGTATCAGCAGACAGTTTTGTTTCAGTCAACCAATCAATCAATCAATAAATGCACCAACAAACAAATAAGCTCTCTTAAAATCTGTGTCCATTAAATTCAGAATATATGGTTAAAATATGTTTGTTGAGTACATTATAATTACTGAAAATAAAAACAGGACATTTCATAATTCCTCTAATACAGAGATGTTAACACATTTGTTTGCCTTTTAAAGAATGCAGGAATGGTAGGATTTTCTTCTGCAGATCAGCCCGAGTTAAAGCACATCTTCTCCTCCGCAGTGGGGTTATTCGCAAGACATCCCCCAAGCTGAACACAAGAAACTGTATGACTTCTGGAAAATGTAATTCAGCCCACAAGAAACTCGGTTGTACTTTGTGTCAGGATCCCAGCATATCTACAATAAAATACTCTGTTTAATTCTCTACTGCTATTTTGAAAAGGGAATGAACCTGATGTAGAAAACCTTGCCTGCCTTAGCAGACGATAAAAGAAACACAATGAAAGCCTGGAGTAGCCTAATATCAATGCACTCGAGGCTTTAATAATGTATTCTTCCTGTATGCTATTCAAAGCAAAGAGAAAGCATCCAGTGTGTGCCTGTAGGATAAGAAACTTGCATTTGGCTTAACTTTCTTATCATATGTCTCTGCCAAAGACATGGCCTAGAAACTCATTTTTCTTTGAAACGTTAAGCTAAACAAACCTAATTCCAAGGGTTATATATACCCCACCCCACATATAGGGTTTAATCCAATAGCGTTTCATCCGAATCCAATTCTTGAATGCCTATGATACACACCACCTGGTGAAAAACATGTTAAACAATCTCCCGGTGCGCCTCTCGATTAGAAACAGACATGATTCCAGATTTGTAGGTTTCGGAAATGAAGCTGATTAAATGCACAGTTTGTTTGCTTGGCAAAATGTCGTGTGTGTGAGATCTGTTGGCTGATCTGCATGCAACTACAACTCTTGATCTAGCTTTGCAAATGTTTGTATTCCAACGACGTCTACAGGTCTCCGGTGGGAAACATTAGTTGACAAAGTCATGGTACTAGTCGGGTGCTTTGACTGGTATTGGAAGAGCTGTTGGTGAATGGTTTCTTGCAGATCTTGCCCTGCTGTCTTCGGGAAAATGAGCATGAGAAAGTGTTGATTCCACATATTTAAGTAGTTCAAATAATGTGTGATAAATAATTGATAAGACAGGTTTCTGAGTAATTAAATATTTCAAATAATTATCTACTAATTATATATTTAAGCTCATTTATGTAATGCGACAGCTTTTAATCAATTATGTAGTTATTTTGTCCTTTGCGTCACTTTATATTGTCACACAGAGAGAGATGTATGTTGGGAAGGTTTCACACGCAGCTACAGTCATACAAAAGAATAATGATAATTAAGCTGCGCTAGATAGGCCTATATTGTTTGAAAACAATACAAGTAATTTGTAGTGAATCTAGACATCAAAGATGCACTTTGCTTTTCCAGGTGGAAAACATCACCTACTAAAAGCATTACTAATATGGTAAATAAGCACTATTCATGTAAGATTAATGCAGTATGTATGCTTCAATAAGTACTGTTTATCCACTCTGAGGAAGTTGCGATTGAACATCAAAACCTCGGCTTTGATGACAATAATATTTTGGACCTCTATTGGAATCATTAAATGTGATAGGTTGCCTTCTGATTGATTCAGCATGTGTTGGATGTTTATAACTACACTAATATCGGTGTTATAACATGTTATTACTAGTTTATAATATATTGTTATATAGATTACGTATTAACTGCCAAATATGTAAACATTTATTATAGTGTCAACACTATTGTCTTAAAAGTGGATTTTACCCAGCGTCTGTAGGTGTATAAAGAACAGCACATATATCTCACCACAGGCACACTCAGAAGAGCTTGGCACTAGATGCCAGCCCATTCAGTATGCCAGCAGGTTCTGCTCATTAGCTCGCTGTTTAAACCTGTTTTATGTGGCCCTGGGTCTAGCAGGAGAGCATATTTAGAAGCTTTTAATGATAAAGGATTTCACTTAAAGCAATTCTCCATAGATCATAGTGGATTACAACCACATTCATTAAATATAATAGTAGGGCTCTAAATCACGAATGCTAACCAAGAAAGAGAATGTGTTTTAGTTTGCTGTAGGAGACAGGCAAACTATAACAATAAATACATAAAATAAGGTACATAAAATAAGGTCTAGGCCTGGGTTTATTTAATTTGAACAGTGCAGATGATATGTCACATACAGAGCATTTTAACCCAGCCCCCGAAACTGATATCTCTCTCTCTCTCTCTCTCTCTCTCTCTCTCTCTCTCTCTCTCGATCTTGCACACACATACCTATTTAAAATCTGTGCCTACTGGTTTAAGGGGTTTAAGTTAAAATGATAACAAAAGTAGGGTTTGGACAGTGAGCACACAGGTTTGTAGTGATACTTCTGCAGGGCTGACTTTTGTATTTATTACAATTGAAACATTTAAGCCCAGAATGTGATAAAGCAAACAATTCCAGCACAATTGTAATAATTTAAGTCATTGCATGTCTTTTTGTTAACAACTGCTTCCAGGAAATAGTGTTCAGTACTGTTCTTTAGATTCACATCGTCCACACAATAATGACATAACTAGCACCTTGTTGCATTCGTATTTTCCATATCCTCAAGTTAATATTATATTTTATTCTTAATATTACAGAAATGACAGACATTTCCTACATTGAAAATTATGTCAAACTCTATAACACATTGTATGTGTGTAATTTATTTTGTTGTCCGTAAATGCAAAGAAATCTATACTCAAAAAGACGTGTACATCTCAAAAGTCGATTTCCTAGTTTTGGAAGGATGCAATTAAATCACAGACTTTACGGCAAAGCACATTTGAGAATGTATTTGTTTGGCTGAAGTTTGTTTATATTTATTTATGTCATGAAATCACATTCAAGCACATTGAGTGTGTGTTACGTTTGATTTTTCAAACCGCATTCACACGTAATCTGGCATAGTTTACTTATTAGATCTGAATAAATAAACACCCTATTACATTTTATGAAATGAAAAGCACACATAATCCCATTTTGTAGCAAATGACTTGTAGGTTAATAGCTCTTTTCCTGTTTGTGTTTTATAACATACTAATGGAGTATTTTAAAAATGAGATGGCACTTGCAGGGAAATTAAATTGTGCTGACAAATATAACTCTCAATACTTATCCTACGGAGGCAAAGATGCATCTCATCAAGGGATGTCAGTCGTGTGTTTTTTATCATTTTGAGTTTGTTCTGACTTAAAGGTCTTATTGGCGCTTCCCAAGTAAAGTAAACAAAGGGGAGGTTGATAGCTGAATGCAAGCCAAGGATAGGATCTCATTTATGGCAGCCAGCTGTCTGGAGTCTCAGTGGAGATACACCTTGCATATTCCACTACCTCAGACTGGCACATGAGATTTCCACTCCACTTTTATTACTTTCATATATCAATTAAATTATTGCGTTAAACATCCACATTTACAAGATATTATTTTGTTATCTTATGTCCTATATTCCCAGCTTCCCTATTTTTATTGTACAGCTCTTAAATTTAAAACACATCCAAACCCGAATTTGTGTTTTGCTTTACTATTCAGAAGTTACCAAATTAAATGCGCCAACCACCCCTTCAAACACTATATGAATTATTTGCAGTGAAGCTTACAGGGTACTTACATCACTATATCTTGTACTGTATTTTCAATATGATCTATTGATTTAGAAAGTTATTAAATTTATCTTAAATCTACACTAAGCATGTGGAAGCTCTCTGTTCAGTTATCTCTGAAGCCCCAGCAGGCCTCCACCTTTAATTTTCTGATAACAGTGAAACTTGAATTTGCCAGAATAACACGACTTCAAACCGGAACAGCGGAATCACTGCAACTTTCTATGCTCTCTTTTAAAAATACTTTATTCACGTTATACTAAGAAAGCACCACATTAATGCATTTAATTCAATTTCTGATTCATGCAAAAGAGTGTTTAAAATATTGAATAGTGATCTGGTGTTGAGTTTCAACATTTCTGTATCGCATAAAAGGGAAGTTGTTTGCAGTGCTGGCGTTTTATGCTTTGTTTTTGCTTCTTGCCATTGCAATCTATATCTCAAGACAATCCACATCATCTTGATGCACCTAGTTATTTTCAGGTACTGCATTAGTAAAATAAATCCATCCAGATTATCTCCAACCTAGGTTTGAATGATTGACCTTCAAAGCCCTAATGCACCGCCAGCTGAGCAAGGAATACACCCATATAGCCCACAGTAATGCAAAAAGTCCATAATATAGATTTAGAGAGTATCTGCAGATAGATGAAAAAAGAAAATTATTAAATTATAAAAATGAGAGATGTACAGTATAGGATTTCTCACTATCCTTATATATATATATATATATATATATATGTGTGTGTGTGTGTGTGTGTGTGTGTGTGTGTGTGTGTGTATTTTAATGGAAGATATCAAAAGAAGAGTGGAAATGGGATGGAGTGCATTTGGAAAAAATATCATGCTTTTGAAAATAAATCTACCCATTTACTACCAGTGCTCACTTTTGGTTCTGAAACATGGTCATTAAAAGACCTAGGAGATGACTACACAGAAGATGTGAAGATTAAATCACACACTTTGCAGATGTTACATGGAAAAGAGAAGCTGTAGATCAAAGCAAGTGGAAACATCTTGAGGAGGTCTTCATCCAGGTGTGGACTGATCTAGGCTGATGGTGGTGATATATGGAGAATGTGCGTGTCCAGTTTAATACATACATTCATAATCTAGCAGATCTATAAGCCATGTAAATGGCAGCTCATAGAAAATCATCAGATGAATGTGGTATATAGTTTCTTTAAAGTTTCTGAATTTGAGCGCTGGCACTGAACGCTGCTCTTGATAAACGGTGCTAACCTTGTCCCTGGAGGCTTGGGGCTTTCATTCTGTTCAAGTTCTAAATTGTATAATTGAACCAAGGTTTGTCTTAATTATTCAAGATAACCATGATCTTTCATACGCTGATTAAAGATATCTCTAAGGCTCTCCAGGACAAGGGTTATAGACCACTGCTCTAGATGTCTTTATGTGTTACACATTATTGTGTAACGTGTTCATATCTGAAGTTTATTTTTATAAAGCACCATTATGATCTTTAAGATCAAGTAGCTGCCCTTCTTATTTAAAACCGTGCTGGTGTGCCATCAAGCCACAGCTTTTGAAATTGTCTGCTAAGCCATGATAATAACCTTCATTTTTAATTGGTTTAATTAAAATACAAACAATTGTTCCAGTTGTATAACCCACGAGTTATGATTAATGAATCTGATTGCATTTCTGTGGGCATCAAAGCATAATTTGTTGGAACACTGCCATCGCTTTAGTCTAGTGGAACAGATCGAGACGATTTGGAGAAGGTAAAACATGCTTTAAAATGTGAACACCAAGTTATAAACACAGAGAGAGAGAGAGAGGTGACATGAATATATATATATATATATATATATATATATATATATATATATACACACCTTTCCAGTACCTGCTGAAGAGAAGCATCCCCATAGTATGATGCTGCCCCTACAGGCAGGGATGGTGTGGACTGGGAGATGGGTCTGCGCCAAAAATCTCCTCTTGGGTCTCATAATTCTTGCAGGGTCACTCAGATGCTTTTTTGTAAACTCCATGCAGGCTTTGAGATGGTTTATTTTTAGGCTTCCTTCTTTTCACCATACAGGCTAGTTTTGTGAACTGTTCTGGATATTGTTGACTAATGCACATGTTCTCCCATCTCAGCAATTGAACTCTGTAGCTCTTTCAAAGTTGTCCTTGGCCTCACACTGGTGTCCCTCACCAGTTTCCTCCTTGCTGCTCAGTTTGGAAGGTCTGGGTGCTACAATGCACCTTCAATGTCTTGATGATTGAGTAGACTGTCTAGAACATCACAGGGATATTCAGAGACTTTGATATTTTTTTATACCCTTCTCCTGACCTGTGTTTGACATCCCTGACTCCAGCTCCTTGGTCTTCATGGTTGAGTCTTTGCTTGAATTTCACTACCTGACCAAGGTGGGTGATTTTATTCTTAAATAATGAGAACCACTGTTGCACCCAGACAGAGGCCATTCAACTAACTGTGTGGCTTGCCAAGGTCATTATGTGCACTCAAATTAATTTAGATAGGGTTTGAAGGTGTGTCATAGGTTTGTTTATAACATTTATATAACATGTATATATTATATAATATTTATATTATTTCCTACTTCAAAGTGTCAAATGAGGTTGTGGGTCTGAACATTTTTACAAGGCATATATCTATGTGGTAACATTCATGCTAGTATATTCATAAGAGAAAAGCATGAGATTTTATCAACCATAACTTCTCTGTCACTGAATGAATAAGACCTCATTATTCACCAATAAATCATTAGAATGCACATGAAGGTATTCCATAAGTTAATTAGTGTTTTAGTCATTAAAAAGAGGATAATGAGAAGTTCCCTTACAATGTAATGCCACACAAATCACCTTCTCTGGAAACATTTTTTTACAAATGAATAAACTTGTGCCGCAGTCTGAGAACCGAAGAGCTCTAACATAACCCACAGAAATTGTGCGCTATTTTTTCTCCTGGGAGACTAAAATTAAATATTACTGGAATATGAAATCCTCAATGTATTAGTCTTTGTTTATTTCAGTGTATTGTATTATATCTACATTAATGACACAGCATAGGATGTTATGAATTAATCCGAGACACGTTGGATGAGTCAGTTTTATTCAGATCACCAGCAACAGGACTGTACATTATATTTCTTTCTTTTCATATTTAACATAGAAAAACTAAAAAACCTTTTTGGTTACATTAATAGAGGTTTGGAATTCACAAGTAGAAGGATTGCTGGATGTTTTTATGTAATTTTCGGCATTAGTTCTGTGATCCTAGACTATATTTATAGCATACATTTATTAGAATATGTTGTTCTGTAGTCATAAAAGAATACTATTGTTGACTGTAATATCTGTAACAGAATGGTCTACTGTTATAGCATCAAGGTTGTCTTGTAATAGGTTTACATACTTAAATATATACTTATATACTTCAGAGGAGAGCAACCAGACTTATTCCAGGTCTGAAGGGAATGTCCTACTGAGAAACTGAGGGACCTGAACCTTTTCACCCTGGAACAGAGGAGACTACGTGGGGACTTGATCCAAGTCTTCAAAATCATGAAGGGCATCGACCACATCAAACCAGAGGAGCTTTTCCAGATCAGCAGGGACACAAATGGAAATTGGGCTTCAAGGCATTCAAGACAGAAAACAGGAGACACTTCTTCACACAGAGAGGCGTCACAATCTGAACAAACTCCCCAGCGATGTGGCTGAAGAGACAATTTGGGAACATTCAAAAACAGACTGGATAGGATCCTTGGATCACTTAGTTATTAATGGACACCAAACGAGCACGATGGGGTGAATGGCCTCCTCTCGATTGGACACTTTCTTATGTTCTTATATATAATTGTACTCTGCTTGAATTAGCCAATTGCTAATCACTGTGCCAATAGAAACCCCTGTACTGTATCTGGAGAAATTAAGAAACCAGAACATATTTTAAGTCTTAAACCAGATACCTCTCTTTGCTTAGTACTCTTAGAAAGTAAACGGAAGAGATATTTAGATACTAAGCCACTTGGGAACATTTTTGCTTAACAAAAATGTGTAAACATATCCTTTGACTGGGCTTCTCAAATATGTAAATATACTTAGGAAAAGCTTTATGATGCACAACATGGGACCTTTGAATTGCCATTAGCGATGTATGCATTTGTAGCTGAAGATGCTTTATGATCGCAAGTGAAGAATGCAGCCACTGGGTCATTCCACATGATTATGTTAAAGTATAAATGCACAGCAGAAAGTATTTTGTAAGTGAATTAAAATATACTAAGAGCTTGTTATGGTTAAACTATGCATTTAATATTTGAGTATTTATAATAATCATATGCTTCAATAAATCACATTACAAAACATTGTGACATGGCACCGTGCATATCTAATTCGGTGCAGCTGTAGCATGACAGGAAGAATAAAATCCTATGCTAAAATATTAGCCTTAAATACAATATTGAATTTGTAGGTTCAGCAGTCTATACATTATTGATTCGCTGTATTAAAAAGATAATTTGTCATGCTTCTTAATATAGATTTGAAGTCCATTCCAAGACTAAGGAACAAAGAAGTCTTCCACTTTGTGAGGAAAAAATGTAGCCCTGGAATTCAATATTCTTTGCATCAGCACGGCAATTTATAATAAATAGTCAGACCCTTCCTGGCAAAGTGGCCTTCGGTGTTAAAATACTTGGACTCACTCGGAATTTGATTTTTTGTTCTGCCTTTTTATGTATATGTTTGACAACTGATTCAAATAGCTTCTTTAAATCCAATTATGTTTACATGTACATGGAAATAACCCATCTATCTCTGAGATGACAAGTAAATAATTATGTTGATGGATTGAAGACATTGTTGCATATTTGCCATTTTGCATTGTGAATAACACTCCTAAAGCACTTATAAGCACAGATTTCTTTGCATTAGTTCACCTCAGAATTTCAGAAAATGTAAAAATCAAGGTTTTTGCCTCAACTTGAGATGAAACATTATTTGTTCATGTTGTTTGAGTTGGCCTGGTTTATCAATATTTACTCCTTTTGGATACAGGAATTGTAAAAATAGTATTAAAAAAAGCAGCCTTAATATCAGCAGATACATGTTTTAAGAGCATAACTATTGATTCCTGAATGTAACACCTACATTGTTCAATAAATCATATGTTTATATATATAATTACGTTTTATTCTTATAGATCGTGTCTATAAATATATTTTAAAACTAACAACATTCAAATAAATCTTTTAAGAATAGAAAATATTGTATTTTTTAAATATGTCCTGGAATACATTGCTGTCACTTTTAGTCTATTTAAACTGCTGGGAAATACTGTACTGTAAAATAGAATAGTTTGCAAATCAGTTACAAGCGACATTGTAAATTTTTCATCAGACTTCTACACATACTAAAATTTGAATAAATAATATAATGGAAAATCTAAATTTTATTACCAGCATCACTTGTGTTTTTCCTCTTACAAGTAGTCTTACACAGATCAGCACTTTTTCCAGGCATTAAAACACAGATTCCAATCAGTGCAGAAACATTAAATCCCGAAATCTATACTTAATAATAAAATACATTCAAATTAGACTTCTTCATGTTCTAATCGTGTTCAATTCCCAGATTACTTCTCAGCAGATTCTGCAAAGTGATGTGTAGTCCTTGAGGCCCTTTCTGCAGATATCGTCATGCTTATAATCATACGGCTGGGGCTATAAAGTTCTTCTCCTACACATTACACTAAAAGCAAATCCATGTATTTCTAAGAGCCATCTCGCTAACCCTTCAGCATCAATTGAATGATTCCCCTCTTACCGACCGTATGTCAAACAGTTGTATGTGAAATATGAACCTGAGCAAGAACTTGTGTAGGTTCTTAGAGGTGACCTTTACTAAGAGCACATGCCTGAACAAGCTTCGTTTAATTTTATGTAAACTCGCCTCCCAACTTCGAGCATAAAGCACAGCAAATTAAACTTTACACTGATGGTCTGTACAGCAATAGTTATTAATACATATGTTATTGCTCAGAATGTATCACTTTCATTTATTTCATTTATGTATACATTAAGATAAAAGTAACTTGCTATGAATTTGCATGTATGAAACATTCAATGAGATAATACTGCTTGCAATATGGGTAAAAGGTGTATCATAATTATGATGTTCGTCATTGGAAAACAAATTGCTTCTAGTATACAATTAATTGAATTGCATGTCTACCTTTAATGTTGCTTTAACATTGGCTATAGAGTGCAAATTCTAGCTGTAGTAGGTTTATATTATTTTGGGACAGGTCTGACCTGAAACAGGGGTCACATGCATGTGGTAAACTGATAAACTATTTCACATTGAGTGTCATTAATACAGTAGAATCAAATCAGATTTTACCTAAATAGCAACTGATTGTGTAAAATGTTTAGAATTGAATGTGTAACATTTAATAATATTCTCAAAACCATTACTTTGCTGCTAAAGCCAAGCTTTAGATAAATAGAATACTTCTAGCTAAATTGTCTAATTTTAATTATCACTTTGCAGAGTGTTCCTACATCTCATAGTTTCTTTATTTTCTGAAAAAACACTTTTGTCTAAAAATATGCACAATTCTCACCCAGACTACCAAAAAAAAAGCAAAAAAACATGAACATCAAAGTTAGATTTCTTATTATAGATACAATATCAGACCAAGAGCTGTCCAAGCAAAATTCCTCTTAAAAGATTTATGATTCCATACTCAGCCACTGTGCAATCTTGATAGGCCACAATGAGATCCTGAAGCCGGCTTCAGGTGTTTTCCCTTTTCCTCTCCGGGATAAAAATAACGGCCAGGTATTACCGTAGTATATGAAGATCTTGATCAGTTAGTCCGTTCTCCTCATTGTGTAAAATACGTGCACTGAATGCCAAAAATTCAAATTGTAATTTTTTAACTGTCCACAACTTGATGATTTAGAAAAGAGAGAATTCATGAGAGAATTTATTAGACTTTTAGAAGTAGACAACTGTACAGACAGATGACAATTAATGACCTTAAAGAGACACTGACAGGCGTCTTGTGCTCCTGTGAATAAAAGAAGATTCTGAGTTTTGAGCCACTTCATGTTAATCGTGATTGAAAGCGCCCGAGTTGACTGTAGATACACCATTGTCTCCAAAGAGACAGCTGTCATGGAAATGTGTTGATGTGAACAACTGTGAACTGTGAACAACCTGACGGATACCTGGTCCAATGCCTCTCACCAAAAACTGGTTTAGTTTGTATCGCAGCTCCAGATTATTAAGCACAGCTTTCTATTGAGGGGGAAAAAATCTCCGGAATTGGCGGTATATAATTTTTTGGCGGTATTCCGTTTATCGGCAAAGCCCTCACTTTTTGAGACATTTGATTTAAAATATGCGTACAGATACAGTACCTGCAAGATCAATCGATACCACAGCCTTAAAGTTTTCATTCAGAAATGTGTAAAATTGTCAATTCTTATTAATATAATTAGCAAGACTGGAATGTTCTTAATTAATACGATTGATTAGTGCTCTCTATTACATTCAGTTTCTATAGTCTGTAACAGATTAAATGTGGTTTGGCTGATTTTCAGAGATAATTGCTTTTGTTACAAAGCAAGAAAAAAACATAAGCTGTTAAGCCAGTTACCCTGTTAACACATAACTGCGATACATGAACGTCTTAAACAGGTATCAACTGAACTGTCAAAGGACATAAAACACATTGGAAAGAAAAACGGAAAATGAAAAGCATCAGTTGTATTAGCTTTAGGTTCGATGGATATAACTTTTTAGTATTCTACATATAATATTCTACATTTTCTCTTGTTCTAAATATAGTGCCTAGTTTTTAATGCAAGTGCCTCTCTGGGAACATGAACCTTCTTAGCTGAAATGAACGATTTCACTAGTCCCAATGGGAGGATCTTTTTGGCAGTAAAGAATAACTGCAGTATTGAGCTAAAAAGCTATAAATTGGCACTTAAAAAGATGTGTCTACATAGAAAATGACTTAAACACATGCCAAAAACAATGACCAATGCATACCGAATTTAAATGTATAATGTATATCACAATTTTATATCAATCTAAATAATATTGCATATCTGTATAGATAATATAGATACATTTTCTTTATTATATACATTGATTTATACACAAGTATGTTAATATTTTTCATTGACTTTGCAAACACCAGTCTATCTAGTCTAAGTCTATCCAAAAGAGGAAAACACATTATTGATGTTCTATTCTTTATCTAAGAATCTAGTGATATAGTCTAAATTATTAGTCATACTTGGCATATTTGACATTAGTGTGCAGAAAGAAAGAAAGTAAGAGTGTTAATATTCTTACAGTTATAAAGAGTGTACTTTAGGATTGTGAGGCAAAGTACAATTCGTTTGATCCCTGCTCCGAAAGAAGATTAAAGATTATCTAAATCCAGAATTGTTTTTGCTAAGCTGTGTTCCTTTATCCTTTTCATTATTCCAAAATAAGAAAAATAACGATAGAAGGATGCAAATTATTTATATTTCTTTACTTCATGGGCACACACAAAATCTCTCTTGGATTTGAAATGGGTAGACGTGATGAGAAAGGACCTTAGAAAATATAATTGCATGCTTTCTACGATTGTGCATCACCACGAAATGCAATAACAATAAAGTTGAGCAGAAATCAAAACATATTTTCTCTTTCAAGCAGCAACTGTCTGGAATCTTTTCAAGTGCCATTGGATGACCTTCAATGTACTATAATATGAAACCATAAAAGACCAGATAAAAAGTCATATTAAATGGTTTTGTTGATGAAGTACATTTAATCGCTCTGGATTTTCTGGGCAACAATGGGCACTGTTGTTCTCAGAATGTCTTAAAATATGATGTTTTTGTATAATGAGATGAGCATTTTGCTTTAAGAGAGGATAAGATTATCTCTGAATGTATCTATCACTGGACCTTATTATAATGTTCCACTGATTTTTGCTCATTTGCTCATAAATAGTTTACAGACAGCTGGTTTGCAATCAACAGCAATTTTTTGGGGGGAGGGGTTAGAAAATTGATATGCTTCAAAAAGTTAAGTGACTCAAAATAATAAAACATCTTGAAAGACAAGGGCAATGAATTATTTCTAGCATTTTCCAAATCTCGACTGAAAAATTGACCAAACATATTGACCGCCTACTAAAGTTATAGCACTGCAAGTGAAAAGCTTTCAGAATCTCACACTAATGAACACAAATAAAGTGCTGAATGCATTCATTAAAATATCTATTTTTTTTGTCAGTCTAGAAATGTAGTTTGTTCCTAATGTGATTTTCAGATCTTAAGATTTTTAACAATCTTACATAGTACATAAAATGCTCAGTATCAGAACTATACTCAGTTGCGGATTCATTTTTAGTAAGATGACACTTTTTTCTAATCAGAAATGTACATCATAGTACAGGTTTGTAGGTTTCTAATAGTGGGTGGGTCAAAGTTTTGATTTAATCCGGCCCCTTGTCTCGCTAATTACCAGATTCACTTCTTAAACGAGGCATATAGTCAAACAGTCTGATCATTAACATATTTATCAATCAACATGCTTCTGTGAATCAGATTAGTATGATTTCTCAATACGGAATTATTTGAAAATGCCTAAATCAATGCCTAACTGTAAACACTCCCACTTCCGGGTGAGTCACTCAAATGGTTGCTCATGAAACATTGCAGAAGTGTAATGCGATATATATATATTTACCTCAGAGGTATTGTTTTCCTGTGTTATGTTTGTCATCTTCACTTACTAGCTTGATACAATCAACAATAACAACAACAGATTGATAGAAATTGCCGACACGGTTTTTTAATGCACCTTTAAAAACATTATCAAGTGATAAGTAAATCGCATCCTGGGAGTGTAAGTGCATGAAATTAAATGCGAAAGTTTCTTTTCTTCTAGAGAGAATATTGTCAAATGGTGACACAGTATGTATATCCCTCACCCCCGGGGGATTACGACTGCTGAAGCGCGGAGATGGTTCATTGCCATTATCTCTGTAGTACCAGAACCTCCTGAGGCAGATCTTAAAAGGACTATCTCTTTATGTGGCATAAACAAGCATCTATGCCATTGCATTTTTACCTTTCCATACCACGCCACTTCATGTTAATACCTATTTGTCATGCAAAATTGGGAAGAAAGAAAGAAAGACCGGCTCTTGTGCCAACTAGAGATGCCTGCCATTGAGTCAGCATTAATGATGTTTTAACTGCGTGTCGGTAGCAAGAACCCATCATTAAAATTAGACATTCTTAGACATAATGGTTTGTATTTATGAATGATTTAGCAAGATAATGTAACTCGAACCATTTGAAATGAACAGCGAGGCTTTTAATCTGACAAACTGTGATCTTGAATCATTTTTAGTTTAAAATTAACCTGTGGTGCGACTGTGCTTTTTCAGCATTTGATTGTATCCAAACGCATGAGGCAAAGGAGACTGTATGTCAAGTACTTCATACATATTGCTTTCTGTTCTCTCATATTTATTCAGTGCTGTTCTTCCTAGTATCAGATGTGTTTTTCAGTCATTAACAAGTCTGTTTTAGATGTGCATCCATCAAACCAGGGTCATTAAAAACCGAAGACAATATATACATAACATTATAAAAGTAAACAACATTAAAGATAACAAATGTCAGCTGCTAACAGTGTGTTTAATTAGGTGTAATGGCTTAATCATGACTGCAAACCTACAAGGAACAATCTCCACCATCTTTTTCTATATTTTGAGTATGGTAGCATTACTCCCACAGTAGTTTCTAGCACAGTGAGTTAATTTAATCTCTTCCAGATCCACAATCCCAGTTCAACACCAAGATGTTATACTGGACTGAGGTCGGGACCAAACGTTCAATCATATTCTTCTTGAACCACCATGTACATTCCCAGATTCTGGACATGGTACGTGGTCAGACTGGTAGATGAACTTGTCCTCACCATAAAAGTGACTCAAAATGACACTAGAAACATTTCTGATGGACTCTTTCTTTCTCCCCCCTATAGGAGACCAGCTGTGGCATATGGATGAGGAGATGGAAGCACAGAAACTGGTGCAAGTTTGAATTTTCCTCATTGTCAGACATGGACTTCTGTATTCATCTTGGCTGGTCAACTAGCAAATTCAGTAGTGCTTAGAGAAGCTTTTCCTCTGCCATGCCATTGTGGGATTTTGCTTAAATCCTGAACTTAATTCACCATGAATCCTGTTATCTATTTTCAAACGTGGATCGCATGATGTGTTCTTCGAACTCGTGCAGCAAAATGCTCAGCTCATACTAATATATGATATAAAATGAATCTGTAATATCTGTAACCACACAATACTACTACTGTTTTTATGTTACCCAACTTTGTCACACAGCGATTGTGTTCCCTTTGAATGTGGCCGAGCTCTTAACAAACACGTAATTGTGCCACGCTACGGATGACAGAACATGTGGGAGATGTAGGCCCTTACGTGCAGTTCTATTAAACTCCCTGTAGAACAGATTTAAAAACTGTGGCTGAAAATTGTATAAAAGTCTCTTTCACAGAGGTTTTTTTTTTTGTGGTAAAAATAAAAATACAAATGCAAATCCACTGCACAGAAATCTTGATTCGAAGTGTCTCTAAGCTATAGGCTGTCAACAATAAATTCCCCATAATTACAGTCAATGTTCATTCTCCTGGCCTAAATATGCTTATTATCACTTCCACATCCCTTTGTGAAGACAGAGGGATAGATGAACTCGCTGCACTTGGCAAGGTAGCGATTTGCATTTTGCAATTTATTTAGTTATTTTCCCTATTTAAAGTATTGCATTCTCTATGCAAGTGTATACAAATGATGGGAACAACTTATTTACTATTAGAGAGATATCAAACCCCCTAATATTAGGAAAAGTATGTTGTATATTTATACTTTGTTTAAATGCTTTTATTTTTTCTAATTTCTTATCCTTTTTTTCCCTGGGATTAAATCCATTCCTCTGCTGCTAAAGCCCCTGAGATCGTATCTGTTATTGTATCTAGCTTGACAACAAATAATATAAAATCATGTGCAATGCATAGGCGCAGTGTTCTGCTGAATGTTTCATTAAAATTATAATATGTATTCATATTTCACAGTCTAAAGATTAAAATAATTCCTTGGATTTAAAATAGCTAACTTTCTGTCTAGCACTAAGAGCTTGAAATAGATTTATACTCCCGAGACAAGAAATTAATGTTGGCATCCAATCTCAGTATTATTGGTTTTTGCCAGTTAGGTTTTTGTGAAACACGTTTCTGGATTCGAGAGACAAATAAGGCACCTCGAGACTGCATTATTAACAATTGCACATTTTTTATTTGCCAGCACAGCACTATGGGCAGAAAGATATATATACAACATTAAAATCCAATTGTCTTTCACGTGTAGGTTGGCCAGACATTATTTTCATTGAATAAGTCAAAAACCATGAAATGTAAATGTGGGAGACCTTTCTATTACTGTTAAATAAGTGATGTATCTAGTTGCAGAATAAATGTTTGTGGGAAAGTGGTCAAATGTAGTTATTTATTTGTGTGGCACTTTTATAACAGCAAATACTGTACATGTAAAGTACACATGTTTGTACCAACATGCCAAAGCGTGATACAGAGATTCTATCAATCTACAAGGCAGACTCATATGTAGTAAACTTTTCCCTGAATTCTCCTTTAAAACTACTTTGACTGCATTCAATTATATATGCGTTTGGACAATTCACGGCAGAATGACTCAGTAGATTTCATTATAATGACTATGCATGAATAATTGACTTTCAATAATATTTTCAATTAAATTCGAATTAAATCTAAATGATAAAAGCTTAATGATCAGTGCATTAATTACCATTGCATATCAATAATAAACCTATCTATAGTTTAAAGTTATGATCGTTTAGTTACACCATTGCTGAATTACTCTTGCAAAACTGGAGAGAAGTATTGAGTTTACATTTTTGCGATCTCATTTTAAGTTATATAGGCGTATGGATCTTGTGTGGTGCGGTAAATAGCAATATAACAACGATATATTATAGTTATATTACAATAGTATTAAATCCTGAAAGATCCCTCTACATATTTCTATAGTCCCAACTATATGTATTTATTAATTTGGGCTGAAGGTTGGAAAGGATATGTATATTAATACAATACAATGAAATACATAAAAGTAGAAGAGAAGAGGATGGTACCAAGGCAGGGAGTGATAGTAAGTTTGCATCTGATGGGAGAGGCTGCAAACCCAAAAACAGCATTGAGGTGACAATGTGATGGCAAGGGCTTGTTTTCCATGGTTTGGCATAGACCATTGGTTTATGAAAAGGACACCGTGATGTCCTGTATTTAATGGGACATGTTTGGAGAGCATCACTGATGACATTTTGCGGTCAGGGCCCATGCATCTCCCAACAAGATTACAGACCCGATCACAACCCTTGGAGTGTAACTGATTTGGAAGAGAGGACTGAAAACCATTTTGTGACCCTGACCTCAATCCCCGGGAACATCTACAGTAAACCGAAAAGGTGAACCAGGAAGAGACTGATGTTTTTAATTTGCCTGTTTATGTCGGGTCATTTTCACATCGAGGGAACAAAACCTGCACCGGCCCCGTACAGCTTCATGTGTGATGAATTACTGTGGCTGTTCTTCCTAAACTCTCTATTACCCGTTGTTGCTTTTTCAATAAAATGTTTTCCTACTCTAGACTTATTTGTAAAATAATGCCATGCATGAAAATACTGTGCTTTTGTGAAAAAATACTATTTTATAATTTCCCTTGGTGGCAGTGAGCAGAAAAGTACACGTAGATAGTCAATAAATACCATACTTGTGATGAATACTTCAAACCAGCCAACATCTCTCTCCTTATGTTTGCGATTAAACGGTTAACTTCACAGCCTAGGGAATTCAGTTCTCACTGCTAAGAATTTCTATGAATTGTGTTTATGTAGGAGGATTTTAACGAATCAATAGAAATGTTATGTTTTGACATCCCTGATACACAATACCTTAGCCTGTTTGGCACATCCTGCAATTCTATTTACACTATGATTTTGTTCCACCACATTACTGATATTACTAAATTCATATTAATAAAGTCATCACCCTGTTAGGTTTCACATATTAAGAAAGCCCCAAGAGGCAAACTCTGCAGTCTACAGACCATGCCTCTTCTCACTGTAGTGCAAACTTGACCATTACCAAACTTTACCTGCTTCATTGAAGTAACTCGATTGATGTCTTCAGGCTTCAGATTGAAAACGAGGTGAGCTGGGAAATACATTTTAAGTTAATTTCACAGGGCATAGTCTGTTCATAAATCCGCTAATTGAATGCTTTATAGAGATCAAAAGGTTAAAGTGGGATGATGGTTTAATGACTGTTTGCTACTTAATCTACTGTGGAGGCTATACTGACACCTAATGGCTGGAGGATTAAATTACAGGTCTAAAAATGCCATGTCTTGAAAAATACGAGGGCTTAACAGTTATCTCTTGTTCACACGCATTAACAGTAGTTTTAGTCAGTATGTATTTGTCATATATTGACATTGACGGAATCCAAAGAGCAAATTAGAACAAGGGGAATATATACCGGCTCAACATTTCATTGTGGCAGATGTATCTCGTTCCTCTGCATAATTTAACAGAGTAATACATTTATTTATATGAAACAATGTACTGTGGATTCCACTGTGGAATTCTAAAAGTAGGAAGGTTGAAACGATGTAACAAAAACATAAGTAAAAATGTAACAAGTAAATTAAAATATTATTCTTAGTGTAGGATTTGAATATTAATAAGTTTTTCCCCCTGGTCCAAGTCAAACTTGATCAGATTAAGAAACAACACAGACTATTCCACTGATCTATGGACGCAGTGTCAAGCTGGGATTTTAATATGAACATTAAGTTAATTAATAGTTCATGCCTTCATTAGATGATGAATTGCAAATTACAATGTCACATTAGAGGTCAATTTCAGTCCAAAAATTAAAAAAAATATATGTCAATGTCAGGTCAAGGTAAATGTAATTCAACCTCTTTTACAGGAGATAAAGGCTGATAATATACTAATATAAAGACTGAATAGAGGTGGATAATAGTTATTTTAAAATTATAGCCAGAGTTGTATTTTTGCATAACTGTGATATCTCAAGAGTCCTGTACTAATATTGGATAACAAAGCTCACATTTATCTTTCTTTAAAAGCAGATTGTAAAATGTACTGGTAGATTGTTTTTGCTTTTGAAGACTTGTCTTATTGGAATAACAAAAAACATGTTTTCCTTCATTCCCAATCTATACTTTTCTGTGCTGTCCCCTCATTGACCAGACTAATTGTGATATCTTTGCTAATAATAAGGTACTCTATCACCAATTTTCTTATTAACATTTAAAGCAGATTGGAGTCCTTGGTTCTTTCCATGTAAGTGGATGGTGGGTTTAGAACTGAATGTAGCATTTATTGGCATGAAAATAAGTTAGTTTGGAGTCAAGATTATCAGCAGGTACAGTGAGAAAAGTATGGAAAAGGAGTAGAGAGAGGTTTTGAATCTTCCACTGTCTCCTCCTCTGTTTTGTGTATATTTTATTTTTACGTGAATCACTTGTTGTTATTTAAACACTCAATAAATGTAACTCCCTGCTGAATATGTGACCCATCACAAATCTATAACCTAATTATTAATTTAAACTTCCAGTATTTGATGATGAAGCAAACACGCTGTCAAGCACTGTGGTTTTAATTTGGTCTAGGCATTTATCTAATTTATCAGCTGTCTTTGAATAGAAAACAAAATAAAAAACACAAAAACATAAAAGTATAGTAAAATAAAAAGTAAAGTATAGCAAACCGTCTATTTTAAATCCATAGTGCGCTCTGAAAAGCTTTGAAAATCAGCATCAAATCACCTGGTATTGTCTTTCATCACCCCAAATACTTATTCTGTAGGATTACATTCAGACGATGACAGAACCCAAATTATACAGTGGTTCTTTAATTTATTTTCAGTTTACACTTAAGAGCTTCAGAAAGTACCAGTACACAGCCTCTATCAAATTACAGGCAAACCTGCCGCTGTAATCTTGCTAACCTCTGGAAAACAGTCCTGACATGCATATTCATTGTTTGAGCTCTGAGATGATTCCTCCTCAAGAAGCCAATCATGAAAGCACCATGTTGCCATAGCAGGTCACAATTAGTAATTCGCATATAAGTCAGCCACGTTATTAACATACATTTGCATAATGCAAGATTTCTAGCAACCCCAAAATACACTTTGAACACTTGTCTCCTTAATAGTTTTAACTAGCATTGTTTGTGTCTTGAATTACAGAGGGGGGGGGGACATTATTAAAAATAAAATAACTGTAGCTTTTTCAATGAGTTGAAAACATACCATATAGTCTATGTTTTGGAAAATACCATCAAAATTGATGTTTGATCAGGTTAAACAGCCTGAAAACCACATGAAAATATAAATGATCAATTAACAAAAAAGTACATGTAAGAGGTGCCTTAATGTATTAACTCTTTATGGTTGAATGAATTTTGATCAAATGAATAAGTAAAACCAATAATACATAATAGAATAAGCATATACTATTGATGTAGCAGTTATCGATCACCCATATAATAACGTGAGAGGAGAGATGTGAAGTGAATTGAAAGAGCTCTGCACAATCCATCAGTTCTACTGTACTTATTCATTGAGAAATAGATGCAATCAGTGTTAAATCTGGCAGGGTAAAACTCTGAAGCATATGTTTTATAATGAGCCAATAAGTGCCATTACTATAAAAGAACAAAATGGGTCTTTGGTTTTCTTTTGGCTTCTGACACTGCCAGACTGGTGGACAGGGAACACACAGGACCCAATTAATTAGAATAATCGCACAGTAGTTTATTCAATAATAACGAAGCACCTAGTTGGAACAACTCAACTTTTTCTAAAGAACATCCTTTCATATTGAGTATTATTCCCTTGGTTTTTGAGCAACTACATTGACGTCAATCAGGTTACTAAGGTACCCCAAACTTTGTCACAGACGTCTCCTTTGTCCTCCGTTCTGTGTGGCCTTGGATGAAAATGTTTATCTAAAATCCGGCTTCACAGAAACTGTACTGAACCCGGCCTGCCTGGAGCGAAACACTAAGCTGCACGTGATTTACACAATCGTGCTGCAACAGTAACACAATGCTCTATACATCACACAATGTATTACACAATTACTACATCGTTCCAGCAGTTTAATGCAATAAGGTTTGGTTTTCATCAAGTTGAACCCAGTACTGGTCTTTTGACCTTGCTGTCCATTCTCAGGATTTAGTTTGGACTGGATATGTGGAGAACCAAAAAGGAGGAATGCTTTAATTGATTAGTCACAGGCAAGTAACCCCACATGTGTTGTGTGCAGCAGAGAGAACAATACCTTATTGTTTGTGAATCATATGTGACCTCTGGGAGTGTTACCAAAATATGTTTTTTCTTAAAGTCTAACAACAGCTTCTTTTGTTTCAGGTGAGCAGCATTGTGGGGGAGAGTTAGGGTTAGGGTCACATATTCAGCAGTGAGTTACATTTATTGAGTGTTTAAATAACAACAAGTGATTCACTTAAAAATAAAATATACACAAAACAGAGGAGGAGACAATGGAAGATTCAAAACCTCTCTCTACTCCTTTTCCATACTTTTCTCACTGTACCTGCTGATAATCTTGACTCCAAACTAACTTATTTTCATGCCAATAAATGCTACATTCAGTTCTAAACCCACCATCCACTTACATGGAAAGAACCAAGGACTCCAATCTGCTTTAAATGTTAATAAAAAAAGACGTTTTAAAAGATATTCTGTGTTGACTGGCGGGGAAATGAGCATGTCAATATATCTTGGAAAAGTAAGTTGAAAACATAGTCCATGTAACTAATTAATTTGAACTAAATCTTAATCATTTATCATTATGTAAGGATGGCAAGTGTATTTTTTGTTGTGGTCACCCAACGGAGTGCCATCCTATCATCCGAGCTCATCAGCAAGTTGTCCGTTTTCCCTCTTGAGAAGAAAGAGAGCATTACTTTCAATTAAGAACTGGTTATCTGTCTTTTGAATTAGTATAACTCGGCAGCACTATGTTAATTGGATATCCACTGTATATAACACACATACGCCTAAACAAATAAGAGAAAGTAGTTTTGGGTTAAATTTGTGGGAAAATACTTTTATGTCTGGTTCCAAAATCCCAGATTAGCTCTAGTCTTGGACTCCCTAATGTGAAATACCATTGAGTTTTACATTTCTGATCATCATGGTCTGTGAAACCAGCAGTTAATGTTTTATGACATATGACTTTAATATGGAATGCAAGCCATACTTAAAAGTATTAAAGATGTATCACAGGTCTATAATGGATACTTAAACTTTTAAAACAAACAAACAAAAACATTTTTAAAGTCAAACATTATTTTGTTTTTGTTTGATAAATAATTTACTGTTTTTGCTTTAGCTGATAATTGTGTTGTTGATTTAATTGAAGACTTATAAGGTGGGAGGATATCAATGATAAAACTGGGTAATAAGTCACAATTATGCCAGCGAGAGAAATTCAATTATTCCACCATCTCTCTCAAATATACACTACCATTCAAAAGTTTTAGAATGCCTAAATTTTTGCAGTTTTAATTTAAATGTATGCAGTTTAAAGTCTCAATGTACTCTGAAATTAAAGGATAGAACAAACAAACAATTAGAGATAAAATAAATCATGGAATCATTTTGTTGAACAAAATGTAAACCCTTAAGATGACAAACCCCTCAGGCACCAAATCCGTGTGCTTCTCTTTAATCCCATGTGTACTCTTCACTGCTGTGTTGTTTGCCAAGTGTTTGGTATCCCATGAAAAGCTGAGACTCTCAGCTTTCTAACAATGATTCTGGAATGGTGGGGTGAGGGAGATGCTTGGTCTGAGTAGGAATACAAGATCTCAGAAAATATTGATAATTATGACATATTCTGGAACCAGACAGTCTACTGATCAAAACAAGAGCATCCACGTTTTGGTAGAAGCAACACACACCCGTAGAGAGCTCAAAATATCAAGATGGAAAACTCTGTTTACAGTGTACTAATACACAATGATTTTACATCATTGGATCTAAACTTCTCTGTGTTTGATAGAACATCAAATAATATATACTAAATAATGTATTAATATATTAATCATTAGGTTGTTCTGAACAAAACAAGCCTATTTGCAAAGAAATCCGATGGAAACTGAGAGATCTGTGACCGTCTGAATGAACCCCCGCCCAGAGCAGACTGCGCGTTTACCCCCCCGGGCTCTGAATGGTGGCGGGCGACATGGAAACTGTAAATCAGATGTGTTTGAGAGTGAAATGCGATGGTAGCCAAGAGAATAAGCTTTCAAATGATGTGTGCATTGTAGGAATACCGTGTAACTTCTATACACAGGAGCTGCGCGTAACACTGCCAAATAATGCTTAAGAGGGTGCAGTGATACAGTATATAACTCTGAAACGTACATTATTTTTCAGTTTTTGATAACCTACACTTTTTTATAACCTCTGGCAGTTTACCACTTACCTTTGTACCATTTCAGGTTATTCACTGGACTTGAACTGCTTAAATTTCAATGAAAACTGGAAATATTTAGGAGTTCTAAAACTTTTGACCGGTACTGTATGTATTTAGGATTTTATACATAAAATCATTCGGGTTCAAAGGGATTATAATCTAAAGCACTAAATTCAACAAAAGTCAAAGATTAAACCAATTAAAATAAAGGACATTTGTCAAAAATAAATAAAAAATAAACTACGGGTACATGTGATCCATAACTAGAGTTCTAAAAATCCGACTAAATGTTTGCCAAGCAATTACAAACAGAGTGATGTCTTGGCATTGCAATTATAAGTTTAATTACACCAGATTGCTATCAGTGCCATGTTTGCATTTAAAGGATCCTGTATATTCAATCTGGTTTTAGCAGTTGATGACAGACTTAATGAATTTCACATTTGTGTCTTCTGTGAAAATTGAGCCGGGTCACCAAAATGCCTCATATGCATTTTAATGCACTCTTTTAATCCCAATATTAGATGCCA
The DNA here is from genome assembly GCF_036373705.1 of Amia ocellicauda. NCBI lineage: Eukaryota > Metazoa > Chordata > Actinopteri > Amiiformes > Amiidae > Amia > Amia ocellicauda. The sequence goes on along the minus strand of NC_089868.1, from coordinate 22,781,065 downwards.
GGATGCAGCAGCAAACATGATAGGAATGCTATTACTGGCATGTAACTACCAGTAATAATAAATGTTTTACTTTTGTCCCTACAGGGTTACCAATCAAATTACTGTTTTTACCAGCTCATTGATCATTTATAGAAATTACATGAAAAGATTATCATTATAGAATATTGCCTTTGGTTTAGATGTCCTTCAATTCTTGTAATTACACACTTTGCACCTGGATATTTCAAACCCTTCAAAATGAAGGTTTGCTAGCCTACGTTTAAGTTGTTTGCTTCCTTTGTCTGAGGAGGAGGAAGTTATGCAACCATTAGACAAATTCCTGAAATAAACAAAAATGTAAGCCAGTGGTTGTCAACCCCGGTCCCAGAGACCAGCTGTCCTGCACATTTGTGTTCCAAACTAACGCTAATTGAAACCTTAATTGGACTACTAATTTGAATTTGTAAACTGTTTACCTTAGAAAAACCCAGAGTAGTCAAGTGTCTTATATAATTTTTTATTTACCTTGGAATATCCAGCTGATAAACAAAAAGCTCTGATTAGGCAGATATTAGTCTCAATTATGGGGTTTAATTAAATAATTGACAGCTTGGTTGCAACATAAACCAACTAGGCAGTGGGTCTCCAGGAACAAGGTTGAAACGTTTATACACCTAAGTCTGGACCCCCTTGAACTTTTTTCACATTTTCTTGTTTCATCGCATTTAAATTACATTTTCCCCACTTATCTACACACCATACTCTACACTGCTCAGGAGAAATAATTCAGTGTGAAAATAAATTATAAATTAAAAAGACAAAACTGAAATGGCATAATTGGAAATATGTCTCTACACCCCTGAGTTAAAACTTGGTGGAAGCACCTTTGGCAGCAATTACAGCTGTGAGTCTGATGCGATAGGTCTCTAACAACTTTGCAATAGTTCACCATTCTGTACAAACTGTTCAAGCTCTGTGAATTTCCTTGGCAAACGTTGATGGTCAGCAATCTTCAAGTCATGCCACACATTGTTTTTGTTCTTGGCCACTCCAGTATAGTTCTGGCTGTGTGCTTTGGGTCATTGTCCTGCTGAAAGTTGAACTTTCATCCCAGTTTCCAAATGTTTCAGAGGGCAGCAGGTTTTCCTCAAGGACTTTCCTATGCCTTTTCCCTTCTAACCAAACAGAAACACCCCCATAACATTAAGCTGCCCCACCATGCTTCACAGAAGGGATGGTGTTCTTTGGGTGATCTCTTTGGGCAGGATCTCCTGCATACTGCAAATGGAATTCAAGGTAGACTTTTTTGATTATCACACAGGTCAGGCTTGAGGAGTGCTTAAGATACCTTTCTCATATGCACACATTCACCAGTCTTTGCAAGACTAGAGACTATTGGCCTCTTGGTAGCCTCCCTGGTCAGTCTCCTTCTTGCTATGTCATCCAGTTTGGAGGAACGGTCTGATCTAGGCAGGGTCTTGGTGGTGCCAAACACCTTCCACTTCATAATAATTATCTTGACTGTGCTCCAAGGGATATTCAATGCCTGGATTTTCTATAGGCACTGTAAGCAAGTCATTTTGAAATTGTTCCCAGCTTATATTCAGTATTCCAGAACTTGTTTGATCTAGTAATATGTAGGGAACAGAACATTTAAAGAGATCAAATATAAAAATTACGTGTTAAAAACTACACAAATATGATTCTCCTGAAGGACACATCTTTTTAATGATTGTGCATTAACTCTGAGATTTAAGATCGTGTACATTACAATGAGTATGTGTTTCTTGAGGTACACATTGTGTGTTATACAGCTCTGGAAGAAATTAAGAGACCACTGCAAATTTGCAGCCATATGGCAGCCATTCCATTCCATTCATATTTTTATTTGGAATTTGGGAGAAATGTTGTTGAATAAAACAAAAATGTTCATTTTACCCAAGCACATACCTATAAATAGTAAAACCAGAGAAACTGATCATTTTGCAGTGGTCTCTTATTTTTTTCCAGAGCTGTATGTACTGCATTTATGATAGATAAGATGCTAATAGATGATAATTAAGCATACTGTTTTTAAAATCAGCAACTGTGTAGTACAAGGTAATTTCTTATGCCGGGAAAGGTTTGCCATCATTGACCGTATTGATATTAATCAGGATTTGATTAAACCAGACAGGATCATTTGTTCAAGTCATTTAAGCTCATAGGTTTCTAATGGGTAATAATTTATTAAAGGAAGAAATTATGGTGTGTAAGTATGCAGTGGAGACATTTTAAAATGCTTTCACCTCTCACACCTTTAAAACAATTACATTACATAAGGAAATCTAGTAGTTGAATATGGAAGGAAGTCACCACTTTTAAAATAGTGTGTGTATGTGTGTGTGCTAAGGATACGTGTGTAGGCCAATCTAATATGCATGTAATTTTCATATCACTTGATTTCCACACTCATATATTTTAAGGGGGTGGGGAGTTATGAAAATACAGCAAATGATTGCCTTTGGATATTTTTTCACTTATTAAAATCAATAGTATTTTAACTGAATGCTGTACAGTAGGATTCTTCAACCTGAGGCGCATAATGATGTGTTGTTTAAGTTAACTGATATTACCACAAATCCCTATGCCATTGTAAAATTGATTGAATGACCCTAGGCCACAGATAATACAAGTTTTATATTTATTAACAGTTTTTTCTCAAGTAGGGTAAGGTTTGTACCTTGTCCATTTGAATTGAATTAATAATATCCATTTCTAATGAGAGACTTTCACATGTACATTATGATTGATTACAATACTAAAAATATAAATGACCATTGCCTGGAAATGTAATTCTACGGTATTGAAACATATTATTGTGTTAGTGGACAGATCTACTCAGATTATATCAACTCACTAAATCAGGCATGAACACACATAGATAATTTTAGAATTGTATAACTTGGCTTTCATTTATGTTCCCAACAGAAAACGTTTGGAGTTCCACCGAAAACTTTACGTAAAGTAGGTGCTCCTAATTGTATTACATCAAGAGGTTACCTTCCTACCTTTAACATCAAACATTTAACTTCATATAGGGATACAAAATAATAAACATTTCACCTTAATAATATGCTAAATATTCTTTTGAGGTGATGCCCACTACATTTTGTGCTCTAGAAACAGAAAAATACACAACATTTTCAAGCTAGGCCTATAGAAATCTATACTCAATTTAGCAGAACCCTCGAGATTCCTAAAATTATGGTTATATGCATCTTTATATGTGTATAAGTAAGATGTATAGGACTTTACCATTTGATTCTATCCCATACATATATATTAACTTACCAAATAATGGCATATGTCAAAAGCTAGCATGTATGTGCTTGTGGGGGTTCATGATGTGTTATAATTTCCTGGATATAAGAAACACAGTGGAAAAATGACAAAGCTCTGGCTGTCTTCCTCATGGTAGCTGGAGTCATATTATCATGTCAACCGAGTGTTGGCATTTCACAGTCTTACTCCTGGATAGTAATTTGAATTTTCATAGACAACATGAAGTGTTGCTGTGTCCATGTATCCATGAAAAACTATTTAAAGATGTTCATTTCTTTATAGAATTTTTTCCTTAAATATCCAAATATTGATTTAATGTGGCTATAAATATTAGTACGCCAACACCTAAATCATATTCAGCATCTTTATTATTAATGGCGATACTGCCTACGTTATTGGAAAATAAGAAATAAGAAACTGTTAGTGCTGTGCATGTTAAAAATGCATGTTCTTACTATACTCTGATTGACATAACTTTAGGAAATGTGTTGAAGATTAAGAGACGTATAGTCGCTACGGATTGCAATGAAGTGAACACAGCTTCTTGGGTAGGGGTAATATATTCTGCACTGATCACTAAGGGAGTGAAATTGCGTATACAAAAGCATGACAACAGTGTGTCTTATTTTAAGGAGATAAGATATTTAATGCCAGGATTATGGTTCTGCCACTACAAACGAAAAACACTGAAATAATTTATGTAATGTAATGTATGCTGCGGATCATATTTGATTCCTTTCCTCTTGTCTTGACTATGGGAAACAACACAGAGGTATGTTTAGCTATAGCCTATTCTGTACATCCTGTGATATTTATCAATATCTTATTTATAGTATGAAATCCTAACAGAGTGCATGGGCAGTTTTTCTCAGAATCAGATTTCTTTTCCCCTGAAGGGATTGTTTTATGAAAATTGCATTTGTATAGGAATGGATTGCTAATGTGTAAATGTGTTTTTCCAGCATTCATACATTACCAGATTCACTCTCGTCTGTGCCTCAGTTGGGCTGGTTGCCGCCTGGCCCAGGTTGGATAATGTTGATGTTTATTAGTGTATTATAATGAGAGACATCAGGTGGAAAAAATTGCCTGCACTGTCATTTTCTCCCAGCACTCTGTCTCAAGTCCCCTGTGAACAATCATTACCGCTCTCCCACACAAACACCAGTGCTAAGTCGCATGAACATCCCAGTTACTGACCATACCTGAGGACTTTTTTTTTCTATTCAAAATTAATTTACGAGATGCTCTGAAGGAATGTTGTTTACACAAACCCAAGAGCATGTCTGAGACGCAATGAGAAAACCTTTTGGATGGTCGGGGATAGCAGGTGTCCCATTGGAAAAGCCTCGCCACCTGCCACCGCTAATCTCTTTGTCGTTTTCCTCCCCAAAATCAGACACAAAGCATATGTTACATTATGTATCTCCCAGTACACTAGTGGAAACCAGCGGGTAAAATAATTCCACTAAGCTTGTACATGTTCATTACCCATATTTAGACAGACATACAATTTACTGAAAATATCGAACACATTTACGCGAAGTCCGCAATATTCGCTTTCTGACACGCACGTGCCATCTACGGGTTTGTTAGGCGATCATGATTTAGAACAAATCAAAACCACAGACTGAGTATTCAAAGCTGCAACCTACTGCAAATGATTAAGAACAAATGAGCTTCTAGTGGTATCGATCTGTATATGTAAACTGTCAAGTTGAGGAATATCTCCTCGTTGCCATAGTCACAAATATAAATGTAGTGCACAGGTATTGGTCGTTTTAACATTTTATTTAACAGTGTATTTCCAAATATAATTGTCACAATTGTGGATACCTGTGAAGATTTTTATTATCAGGTTTGGTTTTTAATACAAATATTTTCTTCACATGAACATACAAGACCATTATGATTGCTAGTGTACATCCCTGGCACACATAATAAAGACGATATTTCTGAATGCAAAGGATATAAGCAATGCCCAGTTTAAATTCCATCACTATCTTGGACTTTTCCCTCAGTGCTTGTAGCATTGATCCACACGACAGGACTCGCTGGCTCAAGTGTGTTGGGTGTTGGCAGAGCTGAATGCTTCCTCTGCATAGATTGCCACCCTGTCTCAAGGTTATAACTGTAAACCCAAATATCATGAGCGGTAACACTGATATTTTTTGGCAGTGCCTGTCACCAGCTTGAGGTTTTCGGGAGAAATCTGCAGACAGTCTCCTTTTATGTTGTGTGCTAGTATTCTGGAGGCACACACCTTGTTCTCTCCTTTGTGATCATTCTTTTCCCTGAACAGCTTATCGAAGGTTCAGGTGTTATTCCTCAGTTACTCCAGAAACCTTAAACATCCTTGATTTGTTTCTCATTCTGCGTCTTCTCAGGCTGTGCTGACCTAGAGACATCTCTCACACACACAACTGGATCCTGCTGCCCATCTTCAATCGTTCAAGCTAGAACATTGTCCTTATATTCATTCGGCTGACATTTGCCACTTTCCATTAAGTGTTTTTAACGACAAAGTATTAACATGAAATATACTCAATGCAAATTATGTTTAACTGTGCTGCCCAAACCCAATCTTCAAGGGCCTCTATCCGACAGGTTTTATAGGTATCCATTAATTATCAATTTCTTAACACCTGGAAGCAGTTAAATGTGATCAATTAAGCAGGTGATTTGTGAAATTAAGTTGAGATTGGGTAAAAAGAAAATGAACTGCCCTTTTCAGCCCTCAATGAGCAGAATTCCCTTAATTGAACAAGTTAATTGCTTAATTGATCAATAACTTCCACGCGGCCCCAATCTGTCCCAATTAGTGATTTAGGGTGACTGACAAAACTTACTGGGTAGGGGCTCCCCTGGACCATGTCTGGGCACCACTGATGTATAATTTCCTGATGTCTTTCTCTTTATCACTCTCAGAATGTATCGCATATGTGTTGCTTCAGAGTGCATGGCAGTGAATAGGAAATGTCTGAATTATGCAGTTGCTGGATTTACAGCTCCACAAATGTTAATTGAAAAATTTAAGAAACGCAGAGATTCCTCGACTCTCTGTGCAACAATGCCCCCTTTGCTTGGCCCGGCACCTGTCAGGTTCAAGTGTTACGAGCTCCAGCTGTGACAACCTCGAGACTTGCCACTCTCACTGTGGGCTTGCATTGTAAAATAGCAGATGGCTTGGCACTGCATGTGTCACTGATAGCCTGCGAGTTGTCTCCTTTTTCCTGACGCTGCTATGAGGGATGCAGTGGGGAAACAATTGGATGAACCATTGGCGATCCCACATAAGGGTATAAAGAGAAAAAGAGTTTAAATCATAATAATAGGAATACTGGCCTACTTTTGTGTTTACAACTATTGCACGCTGAAGTATAGAAACCAGACAAACCAACAGTGCCACCCTTAGGGATCTGACAGAAGCACAGTAGCTAGGTGTTTTGTTTTTTTACTTTTTCAAAGGCTCCATCATAAGTAACAATTCTGTCAAGTGTTTTGCTAATTACTTCATAACTCCTTACACTATATACTCCACATTTCACAAATTAGATCTAAATTCCTGAAGAATCTTAGGTGTGGGACTGTTAAAAACAAATACAACATTATAAATATTCCACAGCCTGGATTAAGTTTACTTTCTCCTTTAAAAAGAGAGGATTTTATGTTGACCTCCAAAATAATCTAACCGTTTGTTCCTCGTGACATTCTTCCATGTCCTTATGTGTCATTTTTGGCTTTTCAGCTCATTGACCTCATAGAGTCTTTTTCTGTCATACTGTTTTGGAAATATACAAGTGTAGAAAACTAAAGAAATACAGCAAAGGTTAAAAAGAAAATCAAACAACACATTAATTACTGGCTTAAAATCAAGTGATTCTGCTTTTGTCTTTTTCTTTCATCGACAGAAACAAACAGCTAAATGTTGAATAGACAAGAGCAAATGCTGCTTTGAAAATGCACAAAAAAAAACACCAACTACACATTTCAAAATTCACAGATTTCCTGTCATTTTAAAGCTAAAGTAAAACTTTGAAAGCTTCAGCAACAGCTACAATAACTAGAAAACATGTAATCGAACCATCGCTATTGCTGAGTCATTAAGACATGCTCGTTGTTTCTAACCTTTGGGAACCTTGACATTCTCCCAGTGAGTGACACCTGACTGGGTGTTATAAGCATCTCAGAAGTCTTGTCAGTCCTGAGCTGCACTGTCAATCGAGGAGATAGGAAATCAGTTTAAAAGACAGAGGTTGAATCTGTTTTGACCTTTAAGGGCGGTTCATTTTCTCGCAATGAATGGAGCCTTGATTTATATTAGGAATCCTAATGAACTCCACATTTCAACAGAAGACGTTTGTCCCCTATCATGTTTAAAAAAAAAATGAAAGAAAAGTAGATTGCCTATCAATTTAGAGGTTACAAGATAGTAGAGTAAGGTACATTGTGGACATATTACAATTTGTACTATATTTATCACTACAACAGATTTACAAGTATTATTTTTATCTGTATATATACTGTTTGGTGTAGTTATCCTCCTATTTACTCTCATTTTACTGTGAGGCATTAAAGAGCATTACATGCAATGGTGGTGTCATTTACCAAACAATACCAATGACACATGATGTGATGGCACACAGAGCCACCGTGTAGCACACACCAAACAAAGCAGATCCATAAATCACTAATTGTATTAAGGGAGTTCAATAACACCACACCAGATGGATTTAGACACCTGAACTGGAATACATTCTCCAAGGAGCTTGCCTACACACATCTCATTGACCAATTTAATACCTTTTGAGATATTTCCACAGGAGGACCAACACTGTGAAGAGGGATCATCAACTAGGACTTTCATGCATAACATCTGGTACATACAGGTACAGAATTATATATATATATATATATATATATATATAAATATACTCCCCCCAACAAACATACACTGTCTAAGAACAGGCAATATACTAAGACCAGCAAGATTCAGAAGATTAAAGTAGTGAGACTTAAAGATACTAATGCAAGATACAAAAGATACTATAAGTCCACAATATACAATTGCAAATGTGTTTTTGTATTCATTAACCACAAAATTAAATCTGATGACCGTATATGTCTGTTTTTTAACTAACCTTCATATTTAAAACGCTACAAATGACTTGATCACCATTATATAAAGCCAATATCCTCAACAATAGAATGAGAATGTATACAGATTCCTCAAAGCTAACTATCTATGGGAAGTACCTAAATCACCCACGAACCATTGTCAACATCCCCGTATTTTAAACAAACAATGACAATCATGAGTTTGAGAACTACATGACAGCCGGATTAAACCCAAGTTCCTGCCGTCTCCACCAGCGAATTAACCACACTCGTCCCAAACGGTGGCATCAAAGTACGTGGCATCAAGTTCCGAGAGGTCATTGATAATGTATATATTAAATCATGACACCACTGGAAAAACAGATGCCTGGGATAAAAAGAAGAGCCAGTTGTGTGAAACTCATGCTGAGTACTCTGAATGACATTAGCCAGCAAAGCTCATTAGCAGCAGACAGCTTCACAAGCATGGTGTGTATTAAGACAGTGAGAAGATACTGGTTCAGTTCCCCGCTTCTCGAGTCGCGCAGTGCTCTCAATGAGCAGTATTTCTAATCTCTGTGAAAATGATAAGTCCAAGTACATTAAGAAACCATGCCATAGCATAACAGTGCTGTTTTATCATGTGCTGTTGCTGCCGATGCCGTGCAAATACGGTTTTGTGTCGTAATGCAGGAGTTACCAGTTCTGTGGGCCTAATCTGGAGATGTAAATAGTGCCAGCTGAAGTTCCTGTGCCGTTGCCAGCTCAGGCAAAAGTTGTTCAACTCATTTAAAAGCTGAAATCTGCCCATCCTGATAAACTTGCAAAGCACTTTATTTATGAAGTCGCATCAGGCAGCTTCAATATTCGTTGCAAACACTTCCGTTGTAACTGAGGTTCTGTTGCATACAAGCAAACAAATAATACAAATGTATAATGATTTGAGAATATTATCCAGAGATACAGGAAACCAAGTCGATCACATAATAAACTCATATTTATTACCTCTCTGAACATACACAACATACCTTTAAACCTCTGCTTTTCCCCCTCAACTCATGCAGTGACAAGTCCACAACATCGATTCAATTTGTTTAATCTTAAATAGACCTTCTCCGTCAGTATCCCCCTGCAGGCAAGTTTCTTCAGCCACATCTAAAGACCCCGAAGGTCAGTCTCCATAAGCAATTAATTATATACACTATCAAAGTTAATAATAAACACAGCGCTGGGCTCCGCAGGACGTCCACTGATCTCATCATATGGGTAGTTCAAGGGTAATGCAACAGCCCCTGTGTTTACATCTTCAAAGATAGATGAACTGTGAGAGGGAAATTGGACTCTTCCACATATAAACTACTAAAAAAGGAAAAAAAAACTGATTTTCCATGAAATACTTAACCAGACTAAGAATGTGGCAGATGTTCCACTGTGTGGAATAGAAACTATGCTGAAAAGGTTAATACATAATTGGTAATAAATGTGAGAGTTCAACTGTACATATTAGCATAAGAAACAGTTACTTATTCTGTACAGTGTTTTTTGTTTCTCTAAATTATATTGTATTTGTAAGTTGGGGAGTCAGTTGGAACACATTTACAAGTACTGCAAATGAGTAAGCATTAACTATGTTGGTGCGCAATCTTTTTTCAGACTTCACTGGAACTCAACAAATGGAGATAAGAAATCCAATTTTATGATAACTTAATAAATCTGTACTTTATCTGGGAACATAGATAAATTAGCAAATGGAAGCTGTTGGACCTAATTAAAACAGCATCCAGTTATTTGTGAGTTATTATGTAATTAAATTGAACATTTTAAATGATTTGTACACACAATCATTCCCTCGATGAACCAACAGGAAATTAGCATTCAGATGATTATTTGCACTTTTGAACGTTGGCTGTATTTTCCAATATATCATTATGTATGGAATAAGAAAGTAATTTCTTTGCATTTGCACATGTCAAGTTTGCAAGACTAAATTTACACTTCGTATGTATACTTACTACTTCAATATGATACAGATAAGCACAATTTTATTCTGATTATGTGACACAATAAACAATGCAAAATAAGCAACCCACAACATGTTAACAGTTATATTGAGGGTACATTTGGGTATTTCTAGATAATTTAATCTTCTAATCGTGTTATGTTTAAACTGCTGGTAAATAATATACTTGAGCTGATAGACTGGGTAAAGGAAACATGCTGTAGAAAACATTGATTATATATTTTAAATTATTATTTGACTTTAAACAACCACAAAAGTTTTAAAAGCAAACAGATTCATGAGTACCCCAACACTGGTAACAAGGATCAAAGTTTACGGCTCTTATCAGTTGCATCCGTTGTCTTTTTAGTGTCATTTTTACAGTTTCTTAAAAGATACTTGAAACATTAATTGTAAAGACCTGACAATAAAACTTCAGATATCTAGCCGAGACCACTAAAGCTTGCAGCACTCCTCCGTTTATCACTCAGAACTATTTAACTTCAAATCATGCTGCAGACGTTCAGGTGTCAGAGCCTTACAGGATAGCAGTGAAATTCACTGTGATAGCCAACAACTAACATTTATATTGTTTATAGTGCATTACAATTTATGCCACTACTAGGTTAGAAAGCCATCTAATATATCGAGCAAAGCAAAAAGTGCAGTTGAGCCTTTTGATTGATAGGTTGTGAATGCAACCCCAGTTATCTGAAAAAGGAAGCACTGCCCAAGGGGGAGGGGTTTCTGCTCACTTCTGTAGGAACCTGATCGAAACGTCACTCTATCAAAGCTGCCATTGGCCCCTGTGTGCGTCACTCAGAACAGGTCCCTTCCCACTTCCTGTTCTATAAAACAGCACAGTTTCTTCCTCTCTTGCCGGGAGCAAGACAGAGGCCCTGTAGGGCCACACCTGGGCCACCCAGGATTGAAGGACCGCAGTCACGCTCTTAACTGTCTAGATTCAGCATATACAAGGCAGGGCTACAGAGGTCAACTCTTATGCCCTCCGCTTACAATAGCAAGGCCGGCTGCTCTATTAGTGCAGCTAGGAGCGAGGACTTACGCTATACAGTATTGCACAATATTTGGCGCGGGCAATCAAGCAACTTGTGCGGCTTCCACACAATATCATGGCAGTGGCCACAGACCCACTGAAACACAACATAATACACAGCTGGCTAGTCACAGAGTTGCTGAGCTGAAAAAACAATATATATAGCGTGGCAGCAGTAACATTCATGTTGCCTCTGCGCAGCACAGGATCACTGAACAGTACAGTACTGTCCACTCTGCTGACAACTTAAAATATCATAAAAATGAACTATTTACACACGGGGTGCAGGAACCAACTCATGATTAGACCAGCTAACGCAGGGCAACATTAGCTCTACTGTGCTGAAAAATTAACTATGTACACAGCGGAACACGAGAGCCCACCCACATGCTTACCACTGAGGGCAGCAGCAGCAGATTCCTGCTCTATGGCACACAGCTAGAGCGGGGCACAGACCTGCTGACGAAGGAACTATACACACAGCGAGGCAGTGAACAACTCGAGAGCCATCAGGTGGGAACAGCGGCAGTGAGCTCCAGTCTACACAAGCTAGAGTGGAGCCACAGTCCTGCTATTTACATGTTATATACACATAGCGGGGTACAGGCCAGACGCCTGCACCAACGCAGCACATAATGAACAAACTATATACAGGGCGTCCTCGTAAGGCAACGTACCTGAAGGCCGCATTACAGACCCTGGGAACACATCGACAGGGCTGTCAGCAAGTTCAGGAGCAGCTTGCGTGGGTGCTCGGCTTGAAGGCATAGTCCGGTGGAAGGGAAGACACGGTTCAAATAGCTCCATCAGGATGCACTTAACAGGGGCAGACTGGGAGAGGAAATCAGAAGCCAGAGCCCATAGCCTAATGGGTCTCGACTGCAGCCAACACCGGGTTCCCAATGGAAGGGACCGGTCCCGTCACATCCAACCTGTAGAACCGGAAAAATGTAACCGGCGAGGCCCAAGTTGCTGCCGCACAAATGTCTGCCAAGGAGGCACCTTAAAAAAGGGCCTAAGATGTGGCAACACCTCGAGTCGAGTGGGCCACCAGGTGTTCAGGCACTGGGGTCCCGGTGGACTTGTAGGCCATGGTTATGGTGTCCACAATCCAATGTGAGAGGCGCTGCTTTGAAAGCGCCTGGCCCTGTGTCCGCGCTCCATAAGACACAAACAGGGTACGTGAGAGCATCTCCTCCACAGAAGCCCGGTGAGATGGGGGTGTCTATGAGGTGGGTCCTGTCCACCTCTGGAACCCATCATGCCTAGGACAGCCATGGGGAGGGGGCTAGCGAAGACTCAGAAGAGGGGGAGGGAGCTCTGCAGCTCTTCCCTGTCCTTCATATGGTCGTGCAGGGTCGGGCGTGGCTGCCGGGCACAGCAGCAGACGCAGGCAGAGAAGTGGGCATGGGAGGCATGGCTGTCTCCGAAGCTGCGTGTCTGGTGGAGGAGACAGAGGGGCTCGGCGAGAGGCAGAGATTTAGACCCACTGAACCCCTATTCTCACTCGCCGGAGTGGGAAATCGCCGAAATCGCACACTAATCGCTTCTCTGCCTGCGTCTGCTGCTGCGCCGGCAGCCACGCCCGACCCTGCACGACCATATGAAGGACAGGGAAGAGCTGCAGAGCGACGCCCATGGGCTCCCTCCCCCTCTTCTGAGTCTTCGCTAGCCCCCTCCCCATGGCTGTCCTAGGCATGATGGGTTCCAGAGGTGGACAGGACCCACCTCATGGACACCCCCATCTCACCGGGCTTCTGTGGAGGAGATGCTCTCACGTACCCTCACCCTTTATCTCACATAGACAACTCGTTGGTCTGTTCTCACTCGAGGGAGCAGGTTCGTGAACCTGATTTTAAGCCGTCTCTCCATGATTGCGTAGCAGACCCGGAAGTCACAGTTAATTCACAGCCATTGTTGGTGCCCAGACATACGCCTCTGCCTCTGTGACAAGTGGAGTGCCTAGAGGGCTCGCTGCTGTAAGTGCGCCTCCACCCGGCAACGTTTATGCACACGGGGGCGCTGCGACACCAACCACACGCAACCTTGATGTTGCCGGACAGAACACTGTGTATGTGAGCACCAGGTGCTGGATACAACTGCCACGTAGGCCCGTAGGCTTAACCATACCATGTGTGCCAGGGTTTCTGGGGCCGAGGGTAGTAGACCACCAGTCGTTGCGGGATCTAAAACCGAGGCCTGCACACAGGGACAAGGAGGCATAGCAGAGCTCTTTCTCAGCGAACTGAGAGAGCGAGATCTCCTACAGCCGCAGCCGCAAGACGGCGGAGGAGCACCTCACGCAGGCGAGGTCTCTTACGACACACCGAGTTTCCGGCCGGGCAGCCGGGCCGCGGATTTTACTGCCGCTGCTAGCGATCCTGCTGTGGAGGAAAAAGTCCTATGGACAAAAAACCAACACAGCAAGCAGTCGAAATATATAAGACTATTATTTTTAAAAAGTGCTCTATTTAAAAAATGAAACTGAAACCGAAAGAGCAGCCGGAGCCCCGGTGCGCGGACAGAACGGAATCGGATTAGCTGTCAATAATAACTAATGCAATAAATAGAAACACACACACACACACTAATAACAGTGGTGAACAACACAGCCGTGAAGCCAACCAACCAAAACAATGGTAATAATAATAATAAGGTCTAGTACACAGACAAACAACAGAGAGCTCACGTTCTCGGGTCCAGTGAAATGGCAAAAGAGGATGAACCCGCGCTGACGTCACGTTTTAGAGAACAGGATGTGGGAAGAGACCTCTTCTGAGTGACGAGCGCAGGGACCAATGGCAGCTTTGATAGAGTGACATTTTCGACTAGGTTCCTACGGCAGTGCACAGAAACCCCTCCTCCTTGGGCAGTGCTTCCGTCTTGAAAGAAACACAATATAATGTCACATTGTATGCTTCAAGATGCAATATCTGGTGAGGTCACCGAGTAAACTTTCTAATCCTTTCATATTCAAGTGGTCAGTGAACATTGTATCAGTTCCAATCATAACAAAACATGATAAAAAGTGGCTTTTTGAAGAATTTGGAAAAGAAGGAATTTGAGATTACTAGTGTTCTATACAAAATACAATTAATCAATTGTAGATAATTATTATTATTATTTTTATTTCTTGGCAGACGCCCTTATCCAGGGCGACTTACAACATAAGTGCAAAAATACAGAGAAGTACAAGGCATCAATCATTACAAATTCAACTTAGCTAAAATATAGCAATTCTAAATAATACATTTTACAAATTCCAATTACAATTTACACAAGTACAGTAAGAGACTTCCTACATCCTGGATGGTGAAAGCTAAGTGCTGTCAAGATGTAGGGTTACAGACAAGGGCTACGGGAAAAGGAGCAAGGAAGAAAACAATAAAGAATGCGAGGAGCATAATAAGCTGAAGTGCTATCTAGTAGGGATAGAGGACTAATATTACAAGTGCTGTCGGAAGAGATGCGTCTTGAGTAAGCGCCGGAATGAGGTCAAGGACTCTGCTGTTTTGACTTCGGTGGGCAGGTCGTTCCACCACTTAGGGGCCAGGGATGAGAAGGAGCGGCTCTGGAGGAAGGAGAGTTGAGAGGAGGCAGAGTTAGCCTTCTGGCACTGGAGGAGCGCAGTGGTCTGGAGGGGATGTATGGAGAGACGAGTGACTGAAGGTAGCTTGGTGCAGTGTGGTCAAGACAGCGGTAGGTGAGGGTCAAAGTCTTGAACTGAATGCGTGCCGCTATCGGGAGCCAGTGGAGTAGCGTGTGCAAATCGTGGCAGAGAGAATACCAGACGAGCCGCAGAGTTCTGGATGAGCTGGAGTGGGCGGGTAGTGGATGCAGGCAGGTCGGCCAGGAGGGAGTTGCAGTAGTCCAGGCAGGAGAGGACCAGTGACTGGATGAGTAGCTGAGTTGAGTAGTCGGTGAGGAAGGGACGGATCCGGCTTATGTTGCTCAGGAAGAATCTGCAGGTGCGTGTCAGCGTGGTGATGTGCTGGGAGAAGGAGAGCGTAGGAACGAGGGTGACTCCTAGATTTTTAGCAGAAGAAGAAGGAGAGAGTGTGGTGGATTCCAAGGGGATCGAGATGGGGAGGTCAGCAGAAGGTGAGGAAGAGTGGGGGAAAAAAAGGAGATCTGATTTGGAGAGGTTGAGCTTGAGGTGGTGCGAGTGCATCCAGCCGGAAATGGCAGACAAGCAGGAAGAGATACGTGAAGGGATGAGAGGGTCAGAAGAGGGAAAAGACAGGAAGATCTGGGCATCATCAGCATAGAAGTGGTAGGAGAAGCCATGGGAAGCGATGAGGGAGCCCAGGGAGCGAGTGTAGAGAGAGAACAGGAGCGGGCCCAGGACGGAGCCTTGGGGAACACCTGTGAGGAGAGGTTGGGGGGTGGATGAGGAGCCACGCCATGTCACTTGGTAGGACCGGTCGCTGAGGTAGGAAGAGAACCAGGTGAGAGCAGTCCCAGAGATCCCAAGGTCAGCGAGGCAGGAGAGGAGGATGGAGTGATCGACGGTGTTAAATGCTGCAGAGAGGTCAAGTAGGATGAGGACTGAGGAGAGGGAGGCTGCCTGAGCGCGGCTGAGGGAGTCAGTGACAGCCAGGAGAGCCGTTTCAGTGGAGTGAGCTGTGCCGAAGCCGGATTGCAGAGGATCAAGGAGTGAGTGTTGGGACAGAAAGTCCGAGAGCTGACGGTGGACCGTCCGCTTGAGAGTCTTGGAGAGGAAGGGAAGTAGGGAGACAGGGCGGTAGTTCTGAGGAGAGGTGGCATCAAGGGTTGGTTTCTTGAGCAGTGGGATGACAGCAGCTTGTTTAAATGCAGAGGGGAAACAGCCAGAGAGGATTGAGGAGTTGAGGAGGGAGGAGATGAAGGGGAGAAGATCATACTTATAATTTAGCTATCAGCAGTAAATTCTATGTTGACATCCTTTTCAAAGTGCAGCAGAATAATATTGCATAATAACTGCTCCAAATGTGTACAAACATCATAAGTACATATTTGGTCTTGATGCCCATTTTGATTATGACTTTTGATTATTTACACACGACAAATACAGTGAAACGACATGGACATGGAAAGGGCACGGTGCTTTTTCAAAACATCTTGTTTTATTTAACATAGCTAATTGCTTTATCATTGGTATATCTTGTTGTGTAATGAACTGATCTAAATGATAATGGAAACATAATGACACTCCTCAATAAATATTTAATTTCACCACAGCATGCTCTGTCACCTTGAGAAGACCAAACCATAAATGAGAACCTATTCAATTAATCACTGGTTTGATGTGATTTCTTTTTGTGTAACTGATTTATCTCAGTATTAATTAGCTTGTGTTCATTTAAGGAAAAGGGGTCTTTCTTGATTAAGCAAATAAATGTAAAGCCTGTTCATTCGTGGAGCCTTCTTTATATATATATATATATATATATATATATATAATCCTGTGCCACAGCAACTTCCCAGCAGAACAGAACCAGACTGGACACCTCATCCCTCCAATAGGTGAACACACCTGCACTGCATAAAAGGACAGCATGCCCCAAGTGGTTTGTCTGCAAATTTCAACCCAGACCCCAAGGCACACGTCCAACACACAACACTGAGTCACAATATGTGTGAGTAAAAATAATGTTTTGCAGCAATAATGAAAACAATCTATACAAGTTCTATATTCTGCTAATGTAATCACACATTGTTTGAATGCAGATGGTCTACTTCATGGCTCTAGCATACAGTATTATGGAATTATTCAATGTAAAGATGTTGAACATGCCATATAGAATGGATCACTGCTCAACACCGTGACCTTTACCCTTTGAGTTAAGTCTAGCTCTAGGCCAGATAACTTATAATTATTCCAATCCGATGGCTGAGCAGACCTAATGCAGTTTGCTGTGAGTCTCGAGTACACAAGTGCATGCTGGAAATGGCAATTAATTGCCTTTAATTTGAGATTAATGACAGTCTTTACTCGGTCTGAACTGCATGAAGGCTAAATTATCATGTGTTTTCAGTGTACAATAGTCTTCGAAGACCAAGATTAATACATGCTAAAAGAAAGGCTAATAATACCTGTAGAGACAGAGTTTATTGTTTGTATGTACACTGATCAGCCATAACATTATGACCACCTGCCTAATATTGTGTAGGTCCCCCTTTTGCTGCCAAAACAACCCCGACCCGTCAAGGCATGGACTCCACTAGACCTCTGAAGGTGTTCTGTGGTATCTGGCACCAAGACGTTAGCAGCAGATCCTTTAAGTCCTGTAAGTTGTGATATGGGGCCTCCATGGATTGGACTTGTTTGTCTAGCACATCCCACAGATGCTCGATTGGATTGAGATCTGGGGAATTTGGAGGCCAAGTCAACACCTTGAACTCATGATTCATCAGACCAGGCCACCTTCTTCCATTGCTCCGTGGTCCAGTTCTGATGCTCACGTGCCCATTGTAGGTGCTTTCGGCAGTGGACAGGGGTCAGCATGGGCACCCTGACTGGTCTGCGGCTACACAGCCCCATACGCAACAAACTGCGATGCACTGTGTGTTGACACCTTTCTATCAGAACCAGCATTAACTTTTTCAGCAATTTGAGCTACAATAGCTCGTCTGTTGGATCGGACCACTCGGGCCAGCCTTTGCTCCCCACATGCATCAATGAGCCTTGGCCGCCCACGACCCTGTCACTGGTTCACTGCTTTTCCTTCCTTGGACCACTTTTGATAGGTACTGACCACTGCAGACCGGGAACACCCCACAAGAGCTGCAGGTGCCATGATAACGAGATTATCAGTGTTATTCACTTCACCTGTCAGTGCTCATAATGTTATGGCTGATCGGTGTATGTGTGTTGTAGCAGTTTCAGGGGTTGTGTTGTGGATCTGTCTTTTGACAGGACCATGGACAGCTCAGGAAAATTCCACACTATCCAGTTTGTAAAATCAGTGAAATCATATTCTTTACCATTTTACTTTCTTGTAGACATTAAACAATGGAAACAAATCAACCATATGACATATGAGTGTAATACAATATTATAAGCTACCCCACAGCATGCATTACTACAGCTTCTATTGATTATTTTTTAAATTATTATACCGCAGTAGCAACAACATAGTATCTGAGCTGAGTTAGGTCCTTGGCATGAATACAGTGAGCCACTACAAACACAGTATTTCCGCTAGTTGTTCATTTTACACAATCAAATACAACGTTTTTAAACTCTTATTGTGCTTTACTTTAATTGTTTTTGTCATTTTGTATATTAATTTAGAATCGGAAACTGGGGGGACACTGGATCTAAACTGGGGGGTTTAGACCTACATTTAAGCCTGAACTGTGCCTTGTGCTGTCTACATTTGTTTTGGATCGTGGCAGGAGAAGAGATAGGAGAGTGGAGGTGAGCAAGAGAAAGCTATCACTGAGAAAAGGATGACTTCTGCATGAGGACCCGACCTGGAAACGAACCCTGGACTGAACTGACTACGAGACTGAAGATTCCCAATGTACTGTTAATCCAATAAAGACACAGAATCAAGTCTGTCTAGAACATTATACTTCTTGTTGTCGTATGCACATTTCTCACCTTTTCCCAGAAGCCCGCCCTACAGTGATACAATTATTTTGTTTATTTGTTCAAAAACTATTGAATTTATTTTTCTTTTGTCTTTTGTTTTCATGTTTCATACAGTGTATTTGGTGCCAAATAAGAGAGAGCATACATTGAGAAGAATGTCATACCCTCGGTGATGCATGGAAGCTGATCGGTTTTGCTTTTGGGGTGATTTGCATTCCCCAGGGCCCTTATTAAAACTGAAAAACGGATGCATTACAAAATATACTGGCATATTTTAGCCAATAAACCTGGTGCCCTTGGTCATTCGGCAGTGTCCTTGATTGGCCATCACCATCTGCAGACCTCAATCCAACAGAAAATGTGCACTATGAACAGAAAAAAAAAAACAGTCCATAATTGCAAGCTGAACAATCTGGAGAAGCTAAAGAGGTTGTGCTCCGAGGAGTGGAGAAATATCCCTTTTCGAGAAGTTGACGGTGTAAGTAAATAATTTTCAACAGAAACTTTTGTGCAAGTGCCCAATGACTAAAGTGTGTCATATTGACAGGGTATTAATACATGTAAGTAGTATGTATTGAGAAATATAATTACAGCTCTGGGAAAAATTAAGAGACAACTTAACATTGATTTCTGAACTTGGAATGGTCTCTTAATTTTTTCCAGAGCTGTATTACTGACAGATATGTTATTGATACCATTTTAATAGTGAGTATTCTTCCCATTGTTTATAATTTATAGAAACATATTGAAGATACACCTGCATTAGACTATTTCTACAATCCGACCTGATTTTGTGAATGGTGGGCAGATCACACATAACGTCTATTTTGCACACTAGACGATTGCATAAATACAGGGAAACACACACTTCACGACTGATCTGAAATCCTTGATCAACTCATAAATATTGAACATGTTTAATAAAATTGTAGGGGCTCCGACTAGCTTATGATCCAATCGGAGGGCAAGCGATGGCATCGCAGGCCGTCTCACACTACGTTCATCTGTAGCGGGACGCGCCCCGACCAGGCTGCTTGTTGTGACTGGTTTAAAATCGTGTAGTGTGACCTAGGCATAAATCAGGCAAAGAAGTACAAATACTTTATCATGGGTATGAATACACTTTGAGACAAATACATTATTTGAGACAATACACAAACTCATAAATGATATGATAAAAGTAAATCCAACGATATATAACATCCATTCACATAGTTATTATTACATTATTGTTATTATTTTATTATTTATTCTAAAAAAATATATAATTGATATTAAATACTGCAATAATGTAGTATGTATTCTTCAGTATATAGATTATACAACAATTATATAAAAAATAAAACAGATCTGAAACTGATGGTCCCTACACAGTAAACAAAAGGGAACCCTGGAAACATACTTTTCTCATTTTATCAATGTATTTAATGCAGACCTTCGGAAACTCCAACCATCAATACAGATGAGCTTTGAGTTTCTTGGCACGGCTCTGACTATCTGTTTAAGCTTGGCATTAAAAATCCAGATCATTTACTTATCTGCAGCAGCCAGCTTCCTCTTTCTCAACTCCGTGTATGTTAGGGCTGTGATAATTATATTAATTATACCAAATGGGTTGGGAAATAAAAATGTATTTTGTTGAACTATTCAAATACAGTTACAGTGTATTTTCTCTTTGGAAGATTTGTTTTGGTTCTGCAAATTAAACTTAATGTAACAGAAAAGAACCGAAACAAAGAACAGGCCGACGTGCAGGGGCTGAAAACGTACATTTCCTCTTCTTACAGTGTTTGTTTTATTCTTAGCAGTATTTAATAGATAAAGCCTATTAAGAAAGATACACAATTAACATGTATCCCTTGGAAACCACTAAAGGAGTTGCTTATGAAATTGGAAAATTTTTAAACATAAACTGTACCTTAGTTTCTGTGCACATCATAGAATATGCAATATTGATACAATCGCCACCTTTGTGACGGTTATATAATACAGCAAATGATGTTTACAAGAAAAGTGGGTTTGCTTTAAATGTACCACTTCTTTACAGCAGTAAAACACCAGTCCTTAGTTGTTCAAAAAGCCCAACAAATGAAATGTTTCACACCTGTGACAATTCCTGCAGTGTGATACCCAAGGTTTGACTGGACCCTACCCCCAAGGTAATATATACAGATTTGTGAATTCACAGTTCATGTATCGCTGGCTTGAGTTTAAACGCACAGTGGGGTATTTACAGGCAAGTTTCAATCATGCTATGACCTCATTGGTCCCAAAGCAACAAACTTGTGCAAAATAATTCGCAAGACTGTCATGACATAACCCGAGACCTCCTCCACTTCCCCCATATGAAGAACGATCCCTTTCCATGTTTTTATCTCTTGCAGTGTAAGATTTGATATACAGTACTGTGCAAAACTTTTAGGCAGGTGTGAAAAAATGTAAAAGTAAGAATGCTTTAGAAAAAATAGACATGTTAATAGATTATATTTATCAACTAACTAAATGCAAAGTGAGTGAACAGAAGAAAAATCTAAATAAAATCCATATTTGGTGTGACCACCCATTGCCTTCAAAACAGCATCAGTTCTTCTAGGTACACTTGCACACAGTTTTTGAAGGAACTCGGAGGTAGTTTGGCCCAAACATCTTGGAGAACTAACCACAGTTCTTCTGTGGATTTAGGCAGCCTCAGTTGCTTCTCTCTCTTCATGTGATCCCAGACAGACTCGATGATGTTGAGATCAGGGCTCTGTTGGGGTCATACCATCAATTCCAGTAATCCTTGTTCTTCTTTACGCTGAAGATAGTTCTTAATGACTGTCGCTGTATATTTGGAGTCGTTGTCATGCTGCAGAATACATTTGGGGTCAATCAGATGCCTCCCTGATGGTATTGCATGATGGATAAGTATCTCCCTGTGCTTCTCAGCATTGAGGAGACCATTCATTCTGACCAAATCCACAACTCCATTTGCAGAAATGCAGCCCCAGACTTGCAAGGAACCTCCACCATGCTTCACTGTTGCCTGCAGACACTCATTCGTGTACCGCTCTCCAGCTCTTCAGCGAATAAACTGTCTTCTGCTACAGCCAGATATTTCACATTTTGACTCATCAGTCCAGAGCACCTGTTGCCATTTTTCTGCACCCCAGTTCCTGTGTTTTCGTGCATAGTTGAGTCGGCCTTATTTCCACGTCGGAGGTATGGCTTTTTGGCCGCAAGTCTTCCATGAAGGCCACTTCTGACCAGACTTCTCCGGACAGTAGATGGGTGTACCAGGGTTCCACTGTTTTCTGCCAATTCTGAGCTGATGGCACTGCTGGACATCTTTCAATTGCAAAGAGAAGTAAGCATGATGTGTCTTTCATCTGCTGTAGTACGTTTCCTTGACCGACCACTGCGTCTACGGTCCTCAACGTTGCCCATTTCTTTGTGCTTCTTCAAAAGAGCTTGGACAGCACATCTGGAAACCCCTGTCTGCCTTGAAATGTCTGCCTGGGAGAGACCTTGCTGATGCAGTATAACTACCTTGTGTCTTGTTGCTGTGCTCAGTCTTGCCATGGTGTATGACTTTTGACAGTAAACTGTCTTCAGTAGCCTCACCTTGTTAGCTGAGTTTGGCTGTTCCTCACCCAGTTTTATTCCTCCTACACAGCTGTTTCTGTTTCAGTTAATGATTGTGTTTCAACCTACATATTGAATTGATGGTCATTAGCACCAGTTTGGTATAATTGTTTAATCATACACCTGACTATATGCCTACACATTCCCTGACTTTGTGCAAGTGCACCTAGAAGAATTGACACTGTTTTGAAGGCAAAGGGTGGTCACACCAAATATGGATTTTATTTAGATTTTTCTTCTCTTCACTCACTTTGCATTTAGTTAATGGATAAATATAATCTATTAACATGTCTATTTTTGAAAGCATTCTTACTTTGCAGCATTATTTCTCACCTGTCTAAAATGTTTGCACAGGACTGTACGTCTATAAAATGTATAAATGTATAATATAGACAAATATAGTATTACTATATTAACCATTTGTGCATGTTTATGTGTTTTAATATTTAAGTGCCTTTGATAAATATCAACACATCATGAGTTGTTTCTTATATATTTGATTCTAGACTTAATTCATATATTAATGCATAATTATGATTGAATGCTTAAACACATAATTATGTTGTTTAGCACACTGACAGGTTATGCAGTAGGCTAAGACTAATACAGGTATACTGCTATGTTTTGGCCATTTTTTTTTTTTTTTATGTTCCCTTTTAACATTATTTGATTAAGGACAACATGTTTTGTGTTTTTTTTTTGTTACAGTTCCCAATATTTCAACACAATCCCAGCATTTGAATTCCCTCACAGAATGGGTTGTCCTTTATTTAAATAACATTTTTAATGTAATTTAACAATATTAATAATGAATCTATGTCTTAAGCTCTTTGCACTGGAAACAGTACTGAATGATTAAGGTATCCAGCCAATTTATTGTTGCTTGCTTTATCAGGCTGTGCACCACTGTATAATTCTGACAAGTTTTATCAAGTACCTTCCCTCCTGCTCCATTAACCGTCAGCAGCTACAGTGCTTATATAGCGTAAGAAAAGCGATAATGGGAATTGCTGTGCTGTCGGCTTTTGTACACATACTACTGTCATTAGAACAACGAATCATAACAATCATAGTAATAACATCATTCATTACAGTGATATTAATTATTATTATTACTATGTTCTTCTTCATGGCAGATTGAATGGTTTTAACTGCAAGGCCTCGGCATCCTAGATGGATAGGGTAGCCTCCTCTTTCATCATCTCAGTCCAGTGTAACACCCCATGTAATCCACTGTTCATTATTTGAACGATTTCCTTTTTCAGCGTGTTCTGTAATATTTAAATTTGGCCCTCCCAATTTTTTATTATTAATGATATTGTTGAATGAATGAATGTAAATGGGGAAGCAGAAGATTTTGCCTATAATTTGCCCCATGTTCTCTTTTACCTTTTAAATGACTTTCTATTCAATTAAAATAATAATTCAATTAAATCCAGTATTTGACAGGTTTTGACTTGGTTGGCCCAAGGTAAATACAACACTTGATTAACCCATCAATCACAAATTAAAAATACAATCATACAAAGACATACAAAGCCAGTATGCTTCATGTTGAAGTATTTTTGCTACTGAAATAAATAAAATAAAGTTCTAAATATCTCTTGCTTATTCAAATGTCAAGACTTTGTCTGAAACCTGTTAAAATTATTTTTTCATGGTTATATTTCCATATTGAAAGTAATAAACTAATGAATTGCCTTTTTTAACTTTTTAATGAGATATATCTCATTTCATTGCTGGCCATAACACATTGCATTAATAAAGTCCATGTGTCCTCAAGGAACCATGATAGGAATGCTGAATAATCGAAGTCTCATGTTCCCTGGCATATGATATTATAAGAAAGAAAGAAATGTACATATTATGCAATAACCTTTCAATAACAGACATAAAAAATACCTGCAAGTATTAATTTATGTATGTGCTGGTAAAGAATAGGAATAATCAAATGAAAGCATGTGACAAAACAACATGATTATTTTACAAAGGCCCCCTAAGCAATTTTGTCCCTCCCCATGGTGTCAACATCTCTACATAATTAGTCTCATAAGTGTGCTGTAAAACGGGGAATTGGCAAAGCAGTATTGCTGAATCCATAGTATGATCATAAGGGAGTCTTTGTTATTAAAAATCTTCATGTTACGAGCAGACATATCGTGACGTCTTAAGGGATGAAAATGTTTACTTGGTGAAGAAATTCCAGAAACCTTGAAGACAATTAAAAGTATGAATGATTTATGAATTAGCTGTTACTTTGCCGCATGATAAAGAAGGCGAGAAAAATAAACAGCATCTCAATCAAGACATAACTAACAATAAGCCGTTTTCTTTCATGTATTTTTCTAGGTTGCATTAAGATCGCAAATTGGCTGGAGGGACAACGTTTGATGAAGCGTTACAATCCCTAAATATAACCTGGTGAAGCATGGGCAGCAATTAATCACTTGTTTGTATATTTCTCTTGTTCATTAAGGAAGATATTTAAACACTGTGTTGTTGTTGGACTGATATCCATTGTTTTAGCAGGAGGAGGGGTGCGTAAGTCCACCAATGACTCAAGTGGAATTCAAGTCTTACGCATATATGAATCTTACTCCAAGTGAAATGCACATTTTTAAAAGGTCACATGACTCATTCCTGGGCTTGTTTTCGATCAGAATCCACCAGTAATCCAACACTTACTGGCATCATTTGAATCTCACTACCATAATTTTGTTTCCTAGATGTTGTGTATTCATTTTTGTGGATGGCTCACATCCTGCCTTTTTATTTCGGTGGATGCTAACATTTTACAGTCATTTTCTCGAAACGCTCCAAATTAAAAAGGAGACCCTTGCGCGCGGTGTGTGTATAGCGACTGTCAAGGGTGCAGTTTGTGAGTGAAACAATTTAAAATAAACCCCATTTATAGCCGAGGCTGAGTTCCACTCCAACAGTCGAGTTCAATTATACTGAGAAAGGCTCCATTTGTCATGCAAGAATTCCCTTTTCTAAATGTGGAGACCATTGTACTTAGCTTTGATAAATGTCTCTGCCCTTTTAAAAGAAAATTTACTGAGAATTCAGCTGGTTTTTACTTTTTTTAATGTATTTTATAGATTTCAACTGCCCGTGCTGATGTAACTCTGCCTTTTTCCAAGGACAGAATGCCACTTTGAAACTATATTTTTAAAGAACAAAATAGGTTGTTGTTTTTTTCAGTTTCGTTGGTTCATCATAGAGCACTTACAGTAGCATAATCACATGCTAAAGGCAGTAATTTCATCCACTGGCAAACAATTACTTGTGCTAGCTTTCAATGCCTATTCTGGACACACCCCCATTTCAATCATTGCTGCTTGTGATTAAAACAAGCGCCAGTGAGAAACAGGATTCTAATTGTCCATGCCATAAATAAGCACAAAGTAGGGGTGAAAGGTTTAATTGGGGGTTTGTGCAAATGGCCTTGCTCGATGCAGTCCTGATCAGAAATATAATCCTTTAAGCTGAACTTACGCTAGGAGAGAGTAAACCCACACAACCTCCTTCCGCAGTTTCCAGTGCAATCTTTCCGGTGGTTTTCCACAAATGATAAAATATATCACCATACAGGCAGAGATTTGGTAGCAAAGGTGGTACAAGTATAATGGATGTACAGGAGTCTACCTGTGCAGAAGAAGAAAGGCTCCACAAATCAAATGGATTTCAATCTTAAAACAGAAGAATGTGTTGTTTTATATTACAAAATTGCAAATAAATATATAATGACTGTGGCTTCATATATCATAGATTCTTTCTTGTAGTGCTATGAAACATTCCTCCACTATACCGTGTACAGGATCATGAGGAAATATAAATCCCCAAGCCAGTCAATTATGCATCACCATGTGTAGATTTAGCAGTCTGTGCCTTTACTCCCAATATCATAGTTATAGAAAAGAACCACAAACAAAATCTGTGTTTATTTAAACAGGCTAAAGTACCATTGTGCAAGATCCATACTCAGTAAAATACTTAAATATTGAACTAAATAAACACATTCTAAACTTCAAAAGGAGTGAATTTCACCAAATAAAAGTATATAACAAAATGTAGATGATTAGTAAATCAAAAGAATATTATATATGGATAGGTTTGGGAATGCAACCACAGTTATCTAAGAGAACACTATCCAAAGGGGGATGGGTCATCCCTGATGGATGACCATGGAAACTCATGAATACATTGTCTAACAAAGTCTTCTATAGGCTGCTGCACGTTGTCACTCAGGAAGACCCTGCCCCCTCGGCCTGCTTTAACTAGTACAATGAAGCACACAGGAACAACAATAATATGATGTCACATAGAACATAACTGTTTACAACAGAGGTTCCTCATTCACCCCCCAACCTCTCCTCACAGGCGTACCCCAAGGCTCCATCCTGGGCCCCCTCCTGTTCTCTCTCTACACTCGTTCCCTGGGCCCCTCATCACATCCCATGGTTTCTCTTACCATTTTTTCGCAGATGATGCACAGATCTTTCTGTCTTTTCCCTCATCCAACACCCTCATCCCCTCTCGCATCTCTGCCTGGATGCACTCACACCATCTCAAGCTCAACCTCTCCAAATCTGATCTCCTCTTTTTTCCCCACTCTTTCTCACCTTCTGAAAACCTCTCCATTTCAATCCCCTTACAATCTATGACACTCTCTCCCTCTTCTTCCGCTAAGAACCTAGGTGTTACCCTCAATCCTGCACTCTCCTACACCCAGCACATCACCACGCTGACACGCACCTGCAGATTCTTCCTGAGCAACATACGCCGAATCCGACCCTTCCTCACCGACTACTCAACTCAGCTGCTCGTCGAGTCACTTGTCCTCTCCCTCCTGGACTACTGCAACTCCCTCCTGGCCGTCCTGCCTGCCTGCAACTACTATCCATCCGCTCCAGCTCATCCAGAACTCTGCGGCTCGTCTGGTATTCTCTCTGCCACAATTCACACACGCTACTCCACAGCTCCGCTCCCTCCACTGGCTCCCGATACCGGCACTCATTCAGTTCAAGACACTGACCCTTACCTACCGCTGTCTCGACCACACTGCACCAAGCTACCTTCAGACACTTGTCTCTCCATACATCCCCTCCAGACCACTGCGGTCTTCTGGTGCCAGAAGACTCTGCCTCCTCTCCACTCCACTTCCTCCAGAGCCACTCCTTCTCATCCCTGGCCCCTAAGTGGTGGAACGACCTGCCCACCGAAGTCAAAACAGCAGAGTCCCTGACCTCCTTCTGGCGATTACTCAAGACACATCTTTTCAGACAGTACTTGTAATTTAGTCATTTATTCTCCTGTAAGATTGCGCTTATACAACGTTTTGTCATACTCCTACCGTTGCATTACTTGCACTTGTATTGTTTATTTTGATTTCCCCTATGCTCCCTTTCCCTTAGCTCTTAACTTTGACTTAACATCTAGTCTGCACTCAGCTTTTTCATTCTAGGATGTAAGACCTTATATATTGTGTAAATTGTGAATTTTTAATATGTATTATGCCTTGAATTGCACTGTATTATTACACTTTGTATTGCGCTTGTATTGTGTCGCCCTGGACAAGAGCGTCTACTAATAAATAAATAATAATAATAATAATAATAATAATAATAATAATAATAATAAAGCAAAACAACAACAATAATAATAAGTAATAATAATTCCATAAATGTTCCCTTGTAAATCAATAAATGCAGGTCACATTGTACCAGTTAATATAAATTATCATTTTCCAAACATGCTTTATTTACAATTTGGCTCATCTGTGAAAGGGTTTTAGACAAGTTCAGAGGACAAGCCAGAGGAGCTGGGAGAGCATTTGGAGGTTATTTTCTCATATATTTTAATACCGCTACAATGTGACCACTCCAACTGTATTGTTGTGCGAAACAAGATCTGTGATACGGTTCATCTTAGATTTGTGAGCGATCTGCAGTGCAAATGTTTGATTTCATCATTTGCCTGGCCTAGCCCTAAGTATAGAAATGTTACTTATAGGATTCAGAGATTCCCAGCTTTCCATTCAATTATTTACGATCTCACACATCTCGTTCTCAACTATCTGAAGCCTAGGCTTTTGGGTCACATCCTGCAGGGTTGTGCCTGTGTGACATGACTTTCTTTACTATGGTGCTTGAAAGGGACAACAATATGTATTGTGTGTTGATACATAATTTCAATCACCCTTTTTGAAACATGTTTTTTTGTATTGCTCCTAACAGCAGCTGAGAGAATATATCTTGAAGCACTGGAGTCTATTCATTGTGTTAGGTGGACCATGTAACAGCTGCCATTTCCCATGGTAGAACACCTGCCCTTGCTCTTACATTGAACCAAACCTTTATTTTTAGCTTTAATAGTCACACTTGATAGGCTTGCAACTGCAGTTCTGTTCATCCTTAATGGGTTTAATATTGTGTTCCATTTTCCAGCGAAAGTTTCAATTGGCTAGCCTCTGGGATTTGTGAATAATAGAAGGTAACTGAATAGCAGAACATGTGTTTATCTTTAACCACAGGTAAACACTTTACAATAATGTTAACCAGGATCACAACATTTAATACAATTTGGGAGAAATCCAAGTTATGCCCAATTCATGTTCGTATGACATTTAAGAAATATGTCTCTATAAGCAACAATTCTTCATGTGCAGTGAATGGTACATATTAGAATAACAGATATGTTTTATAGCTCTGGAAAGAATTACGAGACCACTCCAAGTTCAGAAATCAATGTTAAGTGGTCTCTTAATTTTTTCCAGAGAAATATACATGAGAAATATACATATAAAAATACGTTGACAACATCCGTAGATAACATGCTTAATTATACAACTACAAAAGATATTTTTTACTCATCAGAAGAAGGCATACACCCCGATTATATCAAATGAAACGCAGGAAGAACAACTAAAGTTCAATCCTTTTAAGATCTTTATATGAACACAATGCTTTGTAAAATCATAGTTTCTGAAACATAATGATTGCCCTTGCTTTGCCTTATTCTGTACTGTTCCTGTTAACAATAATCTGATTCAATTAATTGTCTTTCCACTTCCCTCTTCTTTCTTAATCATGTTCAACTTCTAAGTACATTATGCAGTGACAATCCGTTGAATTTCTCCTCCAGATAAACATGGGCGTGAAAAGTCTGATCGTAATTTAACCCGTATCCTTTATTAGTAGTCCTGAAATAACTGTGCCATATTCTGACAGTGCCATCCATAGGGAACTGATTTTAAAATAAACTTATGCTACAGAAAACGTGAAAGAGTTCTTTAGATATGGTGCCGTTTAAATAATTACCACTGCAGGGAACAGCAGCTAATGCCGCAATTACCTTTTCATTAGCCGATAGCTTGATTAGCACTATAAGGTTTAGAGAGGTTCAGAGAAAGACTTACTGCTGAGAGCGGCAGAGGAATCTGATCCATTAAATACTCTGATTCCAGCAACCAAACTTCAAGCTAATTACAGGACTGCATGTAATTGGAATGGAAGTAATGTTACAATATTTCCAGGAATACAAAAAGGAAAATAAACTTTCAGTGGATGTGTTTGCAGTTGAAATCCATTTGTTTGAAATTGGTTGCACATCCAATTTCTAGGGCAGGAGACAATTGCAGGAAGTTTTAAGACATTATAATATCTGTGTACTCTACTCACCATGAGGTCATTTGTTAGAATAAAAGCTCTGCTACTGATCAGGGCTGACTCTGACAGGAAAACACCAACAGAGGAAGTATATATTCTGCGTAACTGAAGTCGCCGTGCAGAAACAGGTGAAATGTTTGAATGCCAAATCAAAAATTAATCAAATCTGGTATATCTGTCTTTTTTGTATATTGGTATATTATAAAAAAGACAGCTTTCCTCTCCTTTTAGAAAAAGTTGCCATTTCCTATATGATTTAGGAGTGGCTTATCCTGAGAGAGCATTTTTTATCCCAGATATAAAAATGGGAACAAGTGTTATATGTGCTATATTTAGCGCTGATGAATAAAGAAGGGGGTACATAAAGAGTTCAGAAATATCCACCAATGACACATTAATATCCCTCAGTTTAATTTTTCCCTCCTAGGCCTCACATCCTTCAGCCCAAAATCCGATCAGTTTCTCTCAGCGTGTTGTTCAGAACGATTGATTTATAGTCTGCAAATGAAAAACAAACCTCAGACGAGCGCTTCGAGAACGAGCTTGATGGAAATGTCTCTTAACGCGAGACAGGAAATGGCTTTGCAGCACCATCAATGCCGCCGTGTCAATGCCTCAAAAGTGACGCCAAACCCCACTGCGAGTGCTGGCGCTTTAACCCGTCACAACGCAGGTGATCCCAATCACAATGCGGCAGATATTGCACTTGGATCTTAAAAATGTGCAGAGCTAGCACTTCGGCCTTAATTTATTGTGTGTTACTAGCCCTGTGATCAAAATCTGGCACTTTCTTATGTTATTAACAATTTAAACCTGGCATGGATTTCCACCTTCTAAGCTTAGTTCTAAGTTCTAAGTTCTGGAATTTCTCCTTTTGAACTGTTTTTCGTGTTAAATTAGCGGACTGTAGCAAAGAAAATGGTTATATCCTATCCACTATTGTTGTATCCACATCAGCATACATTGTGTAGGGATGTGAGAGGAGGAGAGGTGTCTGGGTACGCACATACAACACTGTGGGTGATGTATTAAAAAGGATTGTATTGATGTATTAAAAAGGCATTTGCTTGGAAAAAAGGATGCAATGCATATGTTCACAAGGCATAACTGCAGCTTATATTCAGCTTTGCTCTGTAATCAGAAACTGCACTGTGTTCAGTTGTTGGTGGTGTTATTTTCCTACAGTTATTCAACGCTCCCTCCACAGAATTCACTCTCTCATAAAGCGATTGAATGGAAATGTAATTAGGTGTTCTTACGATCAAAAACAGATTGATGTCACATTATTGTTATGAGTTTTTAACGTTTTTAATAGCATCAGAGTTCCTAAACCCAAACTCAACGTGTATCTTAAAGTTTCAGTAGATAGGAGATTTCCACTGGTGTTGAGTTTTTGGATCTCTGGGATCTGAGACATAATTAACATATTGAAACATCAAAATAGCTGCCGGACCCACAGGAAGGTAGAGTTTCTAATCTACTCTCTCTCTTTTTTTCCCTCACTTGGGTTCTTAATGTTTTCCGTGAATGCCTTCATATTGTATAAGCATTCATAATTAAATCCATGCTAATACAGTAGCGACTTCTGCGGCAGGTTCTAATTAAAAAGTTTTAAAATGGAAAACTATTCTGAAATAATTCATTTTTGGCAAGAGCTGCTTTGCATTCATATCAAAAGGGGGAGATTTCTTTGATTGAAGTAATTGATTCTGCAGTATAGACAATTTTAATTCAATTTAATATCCCCTTGGAGGGCATAAATCTCACATATTAAAAGCCAGCGCAATCAAATACTGACTATCTTTAAAGGAACTGTCAAGTGTAAGCTTATTTTAATATATATATATATATATATATATATATATATATATATATATAGCAATGAAACTACAGTTGTAAGATGAGCATTCTCAATTATAGGATTAAATATGGAAGTCACCTGTATTGTAGACTGTTTTCTCTTCTTTACTTATATTTATTTTCCACAATCATTTCATTTGTTTTCTTAGCTTTTATTTTAATTCATTTTAATCTCTGTTTCTTTACTAACAACATGAATTATTGTGAATGAATGCATTATTTTCAGCCCGACAGCCCACATACGAATGGAGTTAATGTTCTCCTAAGTATTTGGGATGTGAATATGTATGGTTGATCTACATAAGTCTATAAAAGCCAATTTACATGCAGAATGAATTTAGGGATGTCCTCCTTCACCTTTGCATTGTTGTTTGCCATTGTTAAGGCAACAAGTCTGTCACTGTGCTACTCAAATATTTGTCTTTGTGTCCATGATTAAGATAAGAAAGATTAATGCTCCCCTTCTCCTCACAAAACTTTTCTCCTTTTAATTTTTCATGCAGTAACAGCAAGTGGATGCTCCTGAAAACAAACATGACATTGCCCCTAGATACTTTCAACCTTTCCTCATAAAACCAACCATTACTGGTAGTATACATCAATGTCTTCTGTTTTTTGATCACCTGATTAAAAGGTTTTAAACACACACATAAAACAAGCTGTGTTTAAATTATTCACCAGATAATCCTAATCGGAAGAAAATACATCCTGCAGAAAAAAAGGAAATCAACACCCAATATCTGAACAACAAATACAACAACAACATAGTGACAGTTTCATAACATTAAGAAGAAGAAAAACTACAACCCCCCCCAGCAACAAAACATCACATTTCTCATTTCAGTGTAAATTATTTGAATTTAAACTTCCTATTCAAATGTTACACTAGGGACAAGTACAACCAAACTCCATCTACCAGAGGCCAACATGTGAAAGGCGAGTGTTAATTGTTCACAATAGTCAATAACCTGGTCGATGTGTTAACGTGCCATTGTTAACCTTTATGAAGCGGCAGGCATTACAATACATTAGCTTTCAACATTTAAGTTTATATGTAAAAACCCTTTCATAGCGAGTGAAGATATCCCACCTATTTTTTTTAAATCAATTGAATTCTCTCTCTTTAATGCATGACTGAATAAGTCACAGGAGACCATCCTCGGTGTGATTATTCAGCAATTAGTCTGCTGCCTGCACAGGATATGCATTATTGAGCCAGAGACAATTTTCTTCCATCCTATTCTCTCAGTGTCTTTTGCTTTATAATTGTTTTTTTTTTACCCCTCAGCTGAGCAGAGAAAGAAAGGAAATGGCTGATTTCGACTGGGGAAATGTATTATCTATATATTTTATACATCTTAAGTCCTGGAACAACAATGTGACATGTGCATGATGGGACGGTTTATATACACCTCTTTCTGAATTCATTGTCCTCTTCACAAATCTGTCTTTGCTTGATCTGGTGTGTTCAAGTATTGCGTCTAAGCAATTCAATGGAGAATTATCTAATTTGTCTGCGAATGTTTTGCTTGTTTTCCTTCAATGATTGAGTCGTGCGTTTTCTCTTTCAAATACGGTGGCTCACTTAGACCAGATAATACAACTAAATAGATCTAAGTCATGCTCACAATATCATTTTTCTCAGAATTGTGATCTTAGCATCGAGTTACCCAAAGGTTATGAGATAATGGCTTGTAATATCAAGATCCTGAGACATTGCTGCATGATTATTGCAAGAAATGTTATTAAAGCCCAGCAAAAGGACAAAAAAGAATGCATTGCTTTGAACAATCGCTTGCAATTGATCTCATTTCAGTACCTGCCCAGGGGTTTGCTATCTGGAATTGCCCCAAATATTCACATGTATATAAGAATAAGCCATGAAAGGCATGGCAGCTCCTGTCAAGAAATACATTATCTCTGATGCACTTACTTTGTATTTGTGTCGCATTATCTTATAAAATACATCTCCTCCTCCTACTGTTTATTACAGCTACAACCTCTTCTACTACTACTGATAATAATACCTTTATAGAGATTTAATGAACATTATTGAAACTGGAATTAGATTGCCAAACAATTATAAAGTGTCTCTGAAAGATTTGAATGTTTATGCAAAAGTAGCAAACAATTTATTTTAGATTAAAACTCAGAACTTTTCAATTACTTTGGCTAGAAATTAACTTAGCTGTGTTGCCTCATTAACACATTAAATGTTCTTATCTAACTTTTGTACTATCAGAAAGCAAATGGACTTCCGTATCTAATCTGTCATCTACAGGCAATATACCAAGCTATTACAGCCAATGTAATTACAGATTGATAAGGGCTTGTTTTAATGAGCCATTATGCTGTTTCAAATTCATGTTTAATTACTCTCTAAACACTTCACCTTTGGAAGACGAATGCTGATATTTATTTTTATGTGTTTCCTGGTTTGTTTGTTTATATAGTCCTTGCTAATACAAATAAAAAACAGAAAAGTATAAAATAATATTTTAAATGCATGTTTATTGTATAATTGGTTGGCATTTTTAAAGCCACCGTCAATTGCCAATGTTGAATAATACAAAGACACGCTGATGAAATCATACTATAGTTCTCCACATGTATTATAACTGATGTAGGGTGTTAAGATTGTTCTAGAACTGACCACACTTCTATACAGCAGGGTTCTACAGAAAGTATAGAAAGTGAAACATGGTTGTTTAAAATTAGGAGGACTCGGATGGGTTTAGATGGAAAAAGCTGTGTTGGCTTGATAGGGATTTCACCGCGGCAGTGGGGTTAACACCCTGCTCTCCCCTGAACAAGTGTGACGTGAAAGTGGAGCTGCCGTGATGAAGAATTTATTGGTATCTAGGCCTCGGTTACGAGAAAACCGAGACCCAGAGACAGGAGAGCTTTCAAAGAGCACCGGGTGAAATCACTCGAACTTCAGCAATTTACACAACTTTCTGAAATCATAGTCTTAGCCTTAATCAGCTGTGAAATTGGTATAGATATCCTGTTGCATGCTGTGTTTCCTGCACCAAACCTTATCTTCACTCTCATTTTAATCCTTATAGGTGGTCTTCTATTCAAGAACGCAATCTATATATCCATCTGTATCTCAATCTATCTATAAATAAATAGATAAATAGAAAGTGGATGTTGATGATACAATATAAGTAGGTGGGATCCAAGCCTTAGAATTTCAAGAATAACTGTATAATTGTCATAAACCAGGTTGCTCTCATTTATAATGTAAATACATTTGGAGTTGTAGCAAAAAAGGAAAAGGCTGATACAAGTTATTAAGGGTCATGTCAGAAAAACACAAACATACAATTGCCAATGGATCAATATCTGAAACATTTATTTCATGAATAAGCCTGGCTGTTTGTCAGTGTTTACATTTTGTATTAGTTGTAGTAAAAGAATCCAAAATAGTTTCTTTACAAAACCTGTGCGTCATTGGGAGACTGAATCGCAACAATAAACATGTGTAAACTGAACTAAAAATGAGGCTCATTCGATGCTAGGCTAACCTTCTCTCCTCTTCTCTCGCAATTACTATAATCCGTGTCTGTTCCAATCTCACGTGTTTTAACTGTGAGATACAGAAGTGGTCAAAAAGTTAATTGAATTGCAATGGCTGTACACCGGTTGAGGGAGAATTTAGTGACAACTCCCAGGTGGCTACATCGGCGCTGGAGTGTAACAGTTTCACCTTGTGGTCTTTAATAGAATTGTTTCATTAGATATCCCACATTTGAACCGGTCTATTTCAGTTTGATCCACAAAGGTTCCAGAGTATTTTCTTTTCCCTATATCAACGTTGGTGAATTTATAAAGGTTTAAACATTGATACAGCTAAGAACGAAGCAGTGTTCAGTATTGTATGTTTAATTGTCATGTAAACATACACAAACTTCATTCAAACTTCAGTATAGACTGCCACACTACAACACTGACTTGTGTTTAACTTTCACTAAAAGAAAGTGGTACCCTACTGGGCATGTTAAGCGTCTCAAATATCATGCACCAGAAAGGAAAGGTAGATGTTAATACTCAAATAATCAACTTAACCTCTCATATTTTACTTTTACAAGACTTGTATTTTTTAGGAAAATGATATAACATGTCAACAAGATTTAGTAAGCAACACTTTGAAAAATACTCATTCATATATACATATAAAATAGGTGGAAAGATATTTATCTGCAGACTTGCTGCACTCATTATATTTTATGGATATTCCTTAAATAGATTTTGCAAGCGGGATTGTGTTGGATAACGGTTACGGCAATTTTGTGACAATAGCGGAATTATCAGGTTTGATTAAAGGCACCGCATAGGAAGTTCTGAAATCAAGTGTAAAATTGAACACGTCAGATCTGATCATGGTGTATTGTTTATCTTATTATAGACACACAAAGCATTATAATGAGTATAATGGCATGCATGAACAGAAATTGGGATGATTCTTCTGTTCTTTTTTCTATAAGTGTATGCATATAATGTATTACTTTAAGACAAATACATGAATCCTCATGATCTAAGGTCTACACTTTCACTGTACATTTAACTAGTATGATTTGCATAGTTGGTCTAAACTTCACCTTAGGCATGTGTGTTCGAGCATTAGTACGGCCTAACCATCAGCCAAGTGTGGGCTGGTTTATGGATCTGCTGTGACATGAAGCTATAGCTTTCCTCTTCAGACGTGATTCCTTCTGAATCTGATGATCCTGTTTGACTGTAACACGCTGTTGACCAGGTCTGGGCCAATTATTTGTACTTTCTGTCAGTTCAGAGTCCCTGCAACATTCCTACAGTGCATATCCATTGCCTACTGCACAGTTATTTCAACTGTTTAGCCTTTTTTACTTCCTAATATATGAGTACCCTGGGCAAAATGTAACACTAATTATATTTACACCGTAGTGAAATCATATCTTCTTGCTATATTATTTCGATATTCAAAGTAAGTGATATCCGGATGCAACGCTAATTGTGTGTGAAATGCAGTTATATCAGATCAGGGCATACAAGTTTTATTGGTATAATGCAGATAATTACTTAGCAGCAACTGGTTTTGTAGGGATGTCATGGTATAGTTCAGTCTGAAGAGGATCCCCAGGGATGAATGGCAAAGAGAGACTGTACGTGAGGGGGTTTATACAAGCAGACGGGGGCTGTTTGTGCGAGACATGTAGTAGCCAATAGGCAGCTTTGTTATTCAAGATGCATTCGCCCAGGTCAGGCCCCTCCCCCTTTGGGTAGTATTCTCGTCTTGAAAGATAACTACAAATATCTACTTAACATCTCCTATTCAGCTTCATTTCCATTCCTTTGTGTTACAATACTTTCTCAGAGCATATGCGTCTATATGAGTGCTGTAAGTGTATGCAAAAACCCATCTCCCAAGCCATAAATAAAATGACAGATAAAATGCGCGCCTAGGAGCTACGGTGCCATGTTTCTCTCAGTTCCAGGGCAGTCGCCACGCGCCCTTGAGAAACACGTTGAGAAGCGTGTCAGTTGAAGTGAGGGCACAGATGTAAAAAGACACGGGAAGGACATACTGAAGAATAAAACTATAAAACGCAGGTGGCGCCGTTAAGAGTCAACTGGGAATGTTTCTGCAGAGGAATGTATTGTTGGGAAATGTAATGTGAACAGTTTTTTTTATCCATCAGTTTCAAATGTACAATATTGAATACCAATGTGTGACTTAGTGCATAGGCAACAATTTCAACTCAGTTTCTGTACAGAGACATAAGAGACCTTGTGCCAAATATAGACATTCATGTCAGACGATTAGTGCTGAGCAATCGTGAAGTTAGTATTGAATCAGGAAAGTGCATGCTAAAAATGGTTTGCTCTCGATGGTATGAGACTGTCACTTGTCTAAATATATACATGTGTTAACTAGACAGAAGGATAGCAATGAAGAACACTTCACTCTCATGATTGATTTCATATATAGATGACAGAGACCCAATCAAAACTTCAGCACACCAAGTGCCCATAATTATTACTATTATAATGGTGTACTTATTTATGAATAGGTTTTGAAGAGGTACTGATTATAACTCTGCAAAATCCCTCTAATAAATATAATAATAATAATAATAATAATAATAATAATAATAATAATAATAATAATAATAATAATAATAACAACACAATAAATCAAAATATGCCCTACAGGAAGTCTTAGACAAAAGGCAGAAAAAAGGATTTATCAATCCACGAACAATGCTTTTCAGGCAGTAAAGCAGAAGACCGGATTTTATTTTATTTTATTCTTTACCCCCAGGGGTTGATTTAAAAAGAAAGCTCATGTTAGTTTTAAATAGGCCTGTGAGCCATGGCTCTGTATATCTGTCCCTCTTCCCCAATTAATCGCCACTGTTTTCTTTTGTATAACCTAGGACTTCAGGAAACTGACAATTTACACACTTGTACCCCTTCACAAAATATTCCAGTAGTTGGGCTTGGGCATACCAGCTGCTCAAACAACAACAGGATGTTACATCTGTGCATTAAAATAATGAAGTATGCATGTTTTAAAATGGTGGTTTGAGTGCAAGGTTTGACATCAATACTAAATAGGTGGCTCAGCAGATACAATCTCGGCAGCACAGGCTATTCAAAGGGACTTAGATAATATTCAGTTGTGGGCCGACACCTGGCAGATGAAATTCAATGTGGACAAGTGCAAGGTATTACATGCAGGTAACAAAAATGTCCACTATAATTACACTATGGGAGGAGTAGAACTAGATGAAGTAACACATGAGAAAGACCTAGGAGTCTACGTGGACTCCTCACTTTCTCCATCCAAACAATGTGGGGAAGCAAACACAATGCTAGGGTATATTGTCAAAAGTGTAGAATTGAGAACAAGGGCAGTGATGTTCAGACTGTACAATGCACTAGTTAGAGCTCATCTGGATACTGTGGACAGTTCTGGGCTCCACACTTCAAGAAATATTGCTGCTCTAGAGGAAGTTCAGAGGAGAGCAACCAGACTTATTCCAGGTCTGAAGGGAAAGTCCTACTGAGAGACTGAGGGACCTGAACCTTTTCACCCTGGAACAGAGGAGACTACGTGGGGACTTGATTCAAGTCTTCAAAATCATCAAGGGCATCGACCACATCAAACCAGAGGAGCTTTTCCAGATCAGCAGGGACACACGGACCCGGGGACACAAATGGAAATTGGTCTTCAAGGTGTTCAAGACAGAAAACAGGAGACACTTCTTCACACAGAGAGGCGTCACAATCTGAACAAACTCCCCAGCGATGTGGCTGACGTGACAATTTGGGAACATTCAAAAACAGACTGGATAGGATCCTTGGATCACTTATTATTATTAATGGACACCAAACGAGCACGATGGGGCAAATGGCCTCCTCTCGATTGGACACTTTATGTTCTTTTGTTCTTAAATAAACATAATTGATTTTAATGAAGTCTTCATTTACCTGGGCACTCTCATAATGGATGCAAAACCATATAGAATGAAAAAACACTTGCCAATTTAGTCAGTGCACAAAAACATGAAAGAAAGAACTAAATAAAGACAAAGAAAGCAATTAGATATATCATTCTGAATCTCGATATTAGACCTACATGTACACAGATTGGTTCAATCATAGTAGAAATGCAATATATACTCCAGAACTATCTTATCTTCTTAATTCTTTGTGTATGTGTAGCATCTATTAAAAGTGATCTGAGAAAGAAGGTTCAGCATCAGTATAATTAGACGCAACAGCATTTCTCACATTTTGTGCCTTCATTCATTCGCTGTATTTTTCTTCGGGGGGGAGAAAATAAAAAGACTACCTGAGTCCAAGAAACTCTTATCCTGTCACTAACACATGGGTGACCTTGAAATCCAATTTAATCTCGGCTCTCCATCACCACTATCATCCTGCACTTAAATGAGCTCCAAATTATTAAAAGAAAAAACACACAACAACTGTCAATAAGACTTATTTGAACGAGGCGCAGTTTGATGTGTGAAGTACAATGTAAATGTGACTTGTAAAATGTGTACAAAAAAAATTGCTTATGAATGCTGGAATTCCCCAACAAGGTCCCTTGCTTTGTGAAGTGCATATGAACCTCATACAAATGTGGACTTGCTATCTTAAAATAACCTTGGATAAAATGTATGTTCGTGTGTGTGTGGCGACTGCATTCTGCAATATGATGCCTGTTTATTATTCAACAACGCTCGAACACAGCCATCATTTCAATAAATCCTGATGATATGTTTACTGTTTGGATTGTATATACCGAATTGATACATCACTGGTGATATTTG
The DNA here is from genome assembly GCF_036373705.1 of Amia ocellicauda. Lineage (NCBI taxonomy): Eukaryota > Metazoa > Chordata > Actinopteri > Amiiformes > Amiidae > Amia > Amia ocellicauda. The sequence continues at coordinate 22,740,549 of NC_089868.1, read as the reverse complement.
CTGTGACTACTTTTGAAATGTATTGTATATTTAAAATAATGTATACCGGCTATAAAACAAACAAAGGAGTAAGTGAATTGGATCGTGTTTGCACTTGGTTTTCAAGTCACAGTCTTGGAAGTTGATCGGATGGTTTTGCCCTGAAATAGCAGGGAGAAGAGCAGTCAGTGCTAGTTAGGGCCGACATGTTTTCAAGATAAGTGGGACAGGATTTTGAATTGATTTCAATATATATTTGCCATGTAGAATTAGGTCTTTTTAGACATAAGGAAATAATGTATTACATTGTAAATCACTTGCATACTGCATTATTAAGAAAACAATGGGCCCTACAGACTAAAGAGACCACTTTTTTCAATCCTTCAGGTGTTTTTCTGTTGTTTGCTCACCATCTAACACTAGGACTTTTAACTGATCTCCAAATGTGGGGATACTGTGGGGGACAAATGTACATTAATTAATATCACTATTCTCTACTTTTTTGATCCAAGGAAATGAGAGAAGATCATCGACTGACAGACGCAATATTTTTGAGGTTCTTAGGAAATAAATGTACAATACATATATTTATAGAGAGGGGTAGAGAGAGAGGGTGAAAGAGAGAGTGAACTTAGCTAAAACACAGCCAACCTCAGGTCATTAGATTTGACACCCATCCCCAACTCAAGTAGATGTCAGAAATAAATACTCCAGTTCCATTGGTCTGCATGTGGATTTCAATTGTATGCAACACATTTTGCTTAAGAAATACAAACTGGCCCTTTAGCTGTTTCCTGTACTCTAGGCTCAGTTGTTGTTTTTTTAGTTTTTTTATGAGAAGACCTGCAATCATGCAAATTTAAAAGAAAAGGGGGTGGACAAGTAGATTACCCATGCCTATGTCTGTGCTATTTTCACAACCTCATAGAAAGAAAAGAAAAAGAAGAAATAAGAGAAAAGTCCTGAAAGTTTGGGTTTCATGTACAGAAAACATTCACGCAAAACCTTGCCAGGAAATCTATTATGGAGGCAAGTATTTTATTAAACCTTTAACACTTTATTATTCACATGTCAGAGCTATTCTATAGATTTTTAAATAAAAAAAATCATAATTTCTGCTCAGTTTTGATCATTGTGTACGGCACAGCCCTGGGCTTGCCAAACGACGTCCTGCCGGGACAAGGACGACAGTGTCTCAGTCGACACATTAACACTCCGGATTTGAGATTTTCGGGGAGTGGGTGTGTGATTTGCGGTTTCTGATAAAGCGTGCTGATGGGATAATGCATATTAATCTAAACCCTGCTTTTAACGATTATAAAAGACCTTTTTCTTGCCTTTGAGAGAAAATATATACCTATAAAGTTGTGGGTAGAAGAAACAAGGTCAAATTAGTGAGGAAAAAATGTGAACATCAGTAATGGCGACTCTCAGGACACCAGGACACCCCCCTTCCACAACAAAGATGAAAAGACAAGAAAACTGCACAGCTTACTGAATATGTCAGCATGATTAATGTTCATGAACTGTAATTAAACACTCTGAGGTCATTTCCTGCGATGGGTCCTTTGACCAAGAGGATTGTTTTGAAGTTTTATGAGGTTATGAAGTTTTTTCTATATCAGGGATGGGTGCAATTCTCCGTGTAACCCATAACACAGCACTGTCTGAGATGGGGAAGCAAAATCAAATCTACGCAATGTTTGGAAGGTCAGACTTGACATATATGGATGAAACACAACATACAGATATATCTTGTGACCCGGTAACAGCAAGCCAGGCAAGCATTACCTACACAAATTAAATTAAAACTCTTAAATTAAATATGTCCAAATCCGAGACTCAGAAATACATTTCGTTATGAATATTGATGGCTATGTCATGTTATTTATTTTCAGCGACGACTGTATTTACATATTGTATTTGTATTATTTAGTGCTCATGTGACCTTTTTGGTTGAAGGCAATATTTTGTGTTTGATCAGCTACAAACAACATCCTTGAAGCCTACAGGGACTAGTTATGCTGGGAAACATTACCCTGGAATTGAAAATATCTTAGAATGTTACAATAATTATTATAGAAGAGAGAAATATTATTATTTCAAACTGTTTGATACTAAGCTGACATGGACTGAGTTTAGGTTTTATCCTAGAGGTGGCATACCAGCTCTGATGGCCACAGACCAAAATAAATCAAATGCAGTCATGACAAAAACAAAACACACATTTGTGACTTTAAATTGTTTGCCACACACTTGGTGGATCTATCCTTTCAGATACAATGTTCTTTTAAAATAAACAAATAAACAAATAAATAAAAAGAATCCATCATCACATTTGAATTGTATAGTAACAGCAGAGTGTATTTGTTTTCGTTTGGTTTGAACTGATGCAATCGTAGGAAATAATTGGTTTGCTTGTATGCACATTTTTTCAATTTATTAGTAAAGAGTTCTCGCTGCGATTTGTAAAAGGATTTTATTTATCTATTGATTCATTACTTAACTACAAGTGTGATTTCATTTCAGTTAATATGAACGGTACAACTATGCCAGTTTTGATTACAACTGATCAATTAGTTGCCACAGTTCCAAAGCTTTCAATCTCGGCATAACGACCCGTTTGCCATTCGATTAATACTGGATCTAATTACTCAAAACTTGAAAAGTACAAACGTTTGCTTAGAACGATATGAGCTGCGCCCAATGAACCATTTGTAATTGAGTCCAGCTGAAAATACATCCCCAAAGCTATTTCAAATTAAATTCCTTGATATATAAAATTTAATAAGGCTTAAATAGATTTGTTATTTTTACAATTAAAACGGTGAGGTTAATTTATGTGGTATAGTTGGTAATTGTTTTCATGAACTTTTGTAATCTGTTCTAATAATATTAACAGCACTGTTTGAATCCGTAGTGGTTGAAAAATTATACAAGACGTTTGTAACCTAAAGCGAAATGACAAGGATATTGTTAAATGTGCTTCATGGTACAGGTTTCTGTTTTGAAATCCACTCTAGATATAGCATCTACTGGTATTTATTTGTATGTATTAATTGGAAAAAATTAAGAGACCACTTAACATTGATTTCTCAACTTGGAGTGGTCTCTACATTTTTCCAGAGCTGTATATTACCTAAGCAGCAACACAGCATTGAACATGGTTTGGTATTTCATTTCTACATTTCTGTACCAAAAGAAGTAGAAATGACCAATACATGTCATTCAATAACCTGTTACCTGTCCCTATATGTCCAGTGGTGTCTTAATTTACTTAATTAAACATTCAATACATTGTTCAATGCTTATAATACTTACATTCCATGTTTTTAAAGTAGAAAATCATTTTTTTTCTTTTGGTATGAAACGATGGAGCTGGTTAATGTGACAATATTCGAGTTAGGCACATTTTTGTAATTGGAAACCATAATTTATATTTGCATAAGCAGTAGCAGGAGATATTGTTTCTTGTTATGATGTTTTTGAATGATGTCTGTTTGCCCTATTAATTAATTTGTCACAGTTCATTATCTTTTGCTGCCCAGTTCGACATTCTGTCACTTTTATAATAGTGGAAAGCCTTTTTTTGGTATTGTAGTTTTACCTGCCTTGTACTCAGATGGGGTGAGTTGAAGACAGAAAGCAGTGGAAGAATTTACTCACCGGTGGATCATCAAAAGCTAAAGATGATAGCGATGATGTGTACATACTATTATTGTATTCATAAAGATTTTCATTACAATTACAAAGGATAGCTTGAAATAACCATCCACCAGAGGAAGTTTGGATATTTGATATTATCTTGCAAACTCTCATTCCATATGTGATTACTTTTCTCAAGAAACACGGCTGTATACATCGGCAGACTCTTTTCATATATTGCCTAAGATGGATCAAATATTAAGCCTCTTCTGTTGCATTGCATTCAGAGCCTACTTAGAGATAAAGCTACCTGCTTATACAAGCATGTGTGTTACGACAAGGGCTGTGTGCCCTTTCTAGTGACTTTCACTTTCCAAATATGAGAAAAGGCAGTTGGGGACGACAGGGAATGAGAAACCTCTATTCTTCTTCTTCTTCAACTGAGGACTGAGATGTCCCAGGAGAGAGTCAGTATTCTGGGGGACTCCTATTGTGGACAGAAACAAGATGTAATTAAAGTTACAGAAAGAAATACCAAGAGGAATGAGTGACTTGTCTCTTACATTTGAACGATCAGATCTTTGCCTCCTTAAAACATATAAGCAATACTTACTGTTGTTTATAGAACCTGCACAGAGTATTTTCGATATAACAATACACTGCAACATATTACTGTCTACATATAGTTTGTCTTCTTCTTGTGTCCTGCAAGTGCACAATATAAACATATCAGATTGTCTAAAATCTCAGAGGCTAATACAGAACAGTATTATTATCATTAGTAGTAGTAGTTTATTCTATTTATTTTTTATTACCTTAATCATAGTGGCTAACCATACGTCAGCTTAATGAAGTCATGGTCATTCAAACTGAATAGAAAATAAATGTATGATAACCAGATGATAGTCTTATATCTTTCCAAACCTACACAGAACAACACATAAGAAAGAGTTACTAAAACATATCTGTCGCTTTTGTTTTTGGGTTGAGAAAACAAGGAATCTGCATTTTATACCAAAAACAACAGTGTATCTTACATGCCCGTGTAGTAACTATTAACTAAATAAATGCAATGTTAAGTGAACTATAACACTGATGCACAGATTCAACTACAGCAAACCTTCAAAATAATATATTGGGTGATTTTACTTAAAGCTTGTTACATGTTTAGCAACACATACCTCATGAAAGGTTTACCTATTATTAGACCAGAACATAGCAATGTTTCTGTCACCAACATATTGTTGTAATTAAAGCAAAAATTAAAGTGAAATGAGGCAGATAATAGCTATTAAAAACATCCCAACCATTTCATGAACTTATTCTTAAATGTGAAAAAAGGAATTGTATTCTAATTATGTTTTAATTTTCTGTGCACTTTGAGCTGTGGTGCCATTATGAAAATGAATGACTTCCGAAAATGTATTTATGTTAATGAAGTTGTACGTATTTGAGGACCTACTCGAAAGCTTTGCGGGGCATCTCTGAAGAAATTACTTAATGACAGAAAATATAAATATATGTTTTGCTACCACAAGAAAAGAAAGCAAGAATAGAAAAGGTATTACCTCTATCTCTTCTGCATAGTCCTGTATATTTTTGCAATTTCCAGGTACATTTTCTTTTGTACTGTGCAAAGACAAGGCATTCATTATCAAGCACTAATTAAGGAAGTTAATAGAGTGGTAGTGATGCTGTATTATGACAAGAAACCTAATTATGTGAAACTGATATACAGACTACAGAATACACATTACAACAACCAACTTGAAAGGTGTGCTTCCAATACACAATATTGTTTTTGACGGTAAGATAGGGAGACTAACTTAGATCCTAATCCAGATCATTAGCAAAAGGTAATATTTATCTCAGTGTGTGCCTCAAATTGCTTCAAATACAATCTGTTACAATCCACTGGCTATATATTGCTTTCCTGGACGATCTAAGTGAATGATCTAAAGATACATTTTTTGGACTTCTTTGGACAGATGCAGTCCTAACTCTACAGGCGATCATCTAAGCTCTCAAGCAATGAAGTGCTCAATTATGTTCTTCTTTAACTTAAGTTACACAAACTAGATATACTTCTGACTACAATTTCCAGCCGCAACCATGTGTGTTGAAAGTTTTTTTAGGTTCAACCTGGCTCCATGTTAGCATGTCAACATTGTGCTAGTATTGCAAATGACTGTGATATGTCGTTGAAGTCAATGCCTTAACATTATTCTAGCCTCTGTAGATGATTTACCCATTTTACGGAGATCCATGGCAGTTTGTATGTCGATACATTCAATACAATGCTTGACAACCCAATTAGTTGTTTCAAATCAGTGAAAGTGAGACATCTGCTGAGAACAAGAGTGAAAGACTCATGGATTTATTCAAGAATGGTGGCAAAAACATCTTATTTATTAAACACTTGGATTAAAGCAACACCTAACTCGCTTCACCATATCGGCAGCATGGTCTCCACAAACAGAGTTAGCGTAGCCTATGAACCTGCAAAAAGCAACTCAGTGTGCCACTCAGTCTGTGTTCAGATCTAACATTGAGAGATGATGGTATGCTTGTGTCCAATGTATACAGGGTTTAAATCTCCCTAAAGTTATCCACAGAGCAGAAAGCCGTGTTCAGAAGACTCATCTCCTTAAAAGAGTTCTGCATGCACTCTAGAATATAAAAAAGGCAAACTGTCCTACTGTATCCTGGGGAGATCTCTATAATTTTTGCTGTTGTGAGAATAAGGCAATATTGTGGGCTTTTCTTTGGTTGTAGTATTCTGCAGCATAGGATGTTAAAAGATAGCATGTATATACCTCCAGATAAGTCTACCCATTTAAAACAAAATACAGTCACAGTGCCTCTAGTTCAATAAAAGTTTCCAGTGAAGACACTTCAGCAGTTGGTACTTTTGCAAACGTGCCCTTTTAACACGCTAACGGAAGTCACAGGCTTTTTCTGGACTCTGTCATGTCTGTTGTTCTATGATATATGTAATCATCTACAGGTTTTCTGAGCTTGAACCCCAGAATGCATTCATATACAAGGTGACTCCTTATGGTTCAGCAAAACAATATAATCTTGTTACATAAACCCAATCTTGGAGCCAATAATTGCATTGACATTAACCGTGCTATTCTCAGAAAAGCAGGACAAGCTACGTGATTGTCATATATGTGGTAAGTGCTTATAATTGTTGTTTTGCAGAGTCTCCATATGTCTTGGACCTGGTGACAATACTGGAGGAAAATATCTTTGAAGATTAGCTTCTTTTGAAACTCCAGACTGAGCTGACCTCTATCCATGGAAACATATGCTTCTTGTGAAGGTTAATAGGTTATCTAATGTAATAACCCTTGGGGTATTAGTGCAGCAAATACCTTTGTTCGCCTACAGTCCTTCAAGGCTTTTTTCAAAGCGGCTTCTCTGGTATTACAAGAGATTTAATGGATGAATTATGCACTAAAGTGAGCCAATTAGCAAGGAGAGAAGTAGTGACATTATGGACTACATGACAATGGAAGGGCAAAGGTGCTTCTTGACTTTTCGTGTGCAGATTGAGTTATTGATCAGCAGTACCTTTATTCTGGAGTGATTTACATTGTCATATTGACTGCCACCATATTAAAGGCCTAGGACAGAGGTTAATGGTTATATAGAGTACCGTGCAAAACTGTTTGCCCCCGGTCTGAATTTCTGCATCGTTTCTGCATATCTGTTAGATAAAAGTGTGAGGAAATAACACAAATTGTTGATACTTATTTCATGTATTTATTAAAGAAAGTTATGCCTAATGACCCTGTGTGAAAAATCACCATCCCCATAGACTCGATAAATGGTTACACCACCTTTAGCAGCAAGAATTGCAACCGAACATGTCTTATAGTTATTAATTAGTGTCTCCCAGCACAGTGGAGGGATTTTGGCCCACTCCTCCACTCAGAACCACTTTAACTCAGTGGCATGTGTGGGTTGTCGAGCGTGAACGACTCATTTCAGGTGCTGCCACAACATCTCAATGGGGTTTAGCTCTGGACTTCGACTTCGGCCATTCCAAAACTTGACATTTCTTGTTCTTCAGCCATTCTGATGTAGACTTGCTTGTGTGGTGCAAAAACCATGACACTGCCACCACCATGCATGACCGTTGGTATGAGGTCCTTACTATGGAAAGCAGGATTTGGTATTCGCCAGATGTACCGGGGCCCATGTTGGCCAAAACTCTTACCTGGATCGTGCACTGTGCTGGGTTTGTAGCAGACATAACACTTTGCATTTAAATAGTTCAATTTTTAATCGGACCACATATCTATGTAATTACATATATTGTCTTGTGTATTAACCTTATCCTGCCTACAACAATATTAGACATGTAAGAAACAAAATGGCTGACTGCACTGTAAAAATAAATGAGTAATACTGAAACACAGCATTACTTTGGTTTGGTGTTTCAAGTTGAAATATAGTTATAATCTGGCATGTTACTCCACAAAATAAGAAACAAAACAATTTAATACATTTATTATTAGTAGTAGTAATAATAATAATGTCTGTAATCGGAAATATCATGATAATTTGAATTGTAATGAAGCCAATTATGTGTATCAGAATTCCAAATGAAATATTTTGAAGGCTGATATATAACTAAAATATAATAAGCACTTTATTTAAAAATTAAAGCCTGGAGGCTCTTCATTGTACCACAAAACAAAAATGACTGAGAAAATGGTCTGTGAAATTGCAGTTAGAAATAAAAAAAAGGTAAATCTGTAATATTGGTGATGCTTGTATCTGTCAAAAAAGCAATATCGCTGTGAGCATTTGAATTTACCAGTATTTCAGAGCATTTTAATGAAAATCTGCAGTAATGACTGTCATTTTTCTTCAGTTACACTATATAAATTACATATACCATCTGACAGCCAAAGTAAGTCTTCCTCCGAGCCATATCACAGGAATATTTATTTATTTATTTGGTGAATGTAAATGGTACTTATTACATCAGTTTTTTCATGACAGCAGTATTACAGTGTTGGAAACATTCGCATATTGTTTTTTTGCTTAAGCAGTCATTAATGTTGAATGTAACATTTACTCTCTGATGAGCCATACATGTTTAAGTTAATTATATTCATTTATTCAATTGCTCTTGTCTGCAAGTGTCAGTGTGTTTATTTGCACATTTTCAATATCTCCATAAGTGCGTACATTAATTTGGTATTAAAATGAAATTATTTTGGTGTCGTCTTTAAAGTGGTAAACCCAACACTTAGCCTTATTTGCAGAATCCTTGCAAAATATCAGCGTAAGAGATTATGTCAGAGAATTATGTCCTTTCTGAATGACATTAAAATATAGTTTCACCATATTTAGTACATCATTTCTGCAATAAATCTGCTTGAAGATATAAGACTAGATATCCCCATTTAATATTTGTATGAGGTCATTAATACTAATTTTGTCCTAAAATATATATATATAGCATTTTTTTCTGTAATCAATGCTGATGTCACATTTGAAAATTGTTACAAAAAGCACTAAACCATTAACACTAAAAAACAAACAGAGATAATGAGGTTTAAATATACAGTACATACATCAATACAGACTTATCTGATGACAAAAAAATGACAACTCTAGATTTTACCCGACACTTTGACACATCTTTTAATGATTTCCTTTAAGTATCCTATGAATAATTTGTCCTCTATGTAAATTGCTCTTCCCAGATGCCATCAGTAAAAGGGATATTCTTCCAAATGTAAAACCCAGTGTGCTTTGCAACTTCTTTTTGATTTAAACAACTACTTGAAGTTCAAGCTTCAGAGGAGAATAGAAAATTGTCCAAAGTGACAACAACTCCTCAAAGTGATTGTTTAAAACTGATTAATGGTATGCATTCCCAGACTGCATTTTATGCTTCACTTCTCTGTAATTACAAACTGCCATGGTCACAATGGAAATATTTTACAGTTAAATACCTCTAATTGTCCAGTAACAGTTACGGCAACAATAACAATCAATAGCTTTGGATATGACATCATGCTTCATTGTTTGATAGGTGAGCAAAGTCAATACCAATGTCTAGGCACTTTACAAATGCAGAAAGCTTCACAGAATAATGACACTAGATAGAAGATGTACTATATCATGCTGAAGTAATAACAAATGAAAGGGAGTGAGATTTTTGTTTTATTTATATATTTAAATGTTGTCCATAAGCACCAGCTTCACAATCTGGAGGAGCTAAAGATGTTCTCCATGGAGGAGCAGTCAAATATGGTTCCTTCAAAGACAATGAACCTTTTACAACCCTACAGGTAGCATTTCCACCATATGATCACAGCAAAATGAAAAGGGAGGCATCAGAAAATAGCCAATTATAAAATATATATTGCACCTCAGTTGCGTTAGATGTGTGCATAAAATAACCTTTGTTTACTGGAATTGACACATCGCGGAGGTTTCACGTTATCTAATTATAGTCTGCCTTTAATTAAGATGAGCGCTGTCGAGAAAAAAAACATTGCAAAGGTTCACTCGTCTCCGGAGGGCTGATAAGGAATCTAAATAACTTGACAGATACATCCTCCTATTCGGGGAGATGGAACCGTGATGCAAACAGTTGTTGGGCCCATTATCTTCAAAACCAGATGCATCATGGGCTATCAAGGGAACATAACAATGAATTACTAACTCTTTGTATTGCCTGGATAGCGCTTAAAATTACAGATGGTGCAAAACGTATGGTGATGAGAAGAGCATGATATAATTAATATTTCAAGGGTATTTATATTGTTTAATTACTGATGCACTCGTTAAAGAAAAATAAGTTAACTTTTTTGCTTAACCATTCAACATATATAACCGTGACTTATTGAAAAATAATTAAACTGTGAAAGAACTAATCACTCAAATCTTAAATGATTTGTTTTCTGATATTTTTTCATACCTTCTGTGCCAGAAGTAGCAGAAACAGTTGTATGCAATTGCATTCCTGTCTAATGTTTTACAATACCTTTCCCTTTTTAATCACTAGTAAGATAAATATTGTATGAGTACACAAAGGAAACACATGACCCCAGATGTTTACTTATGCTGATAATGCACTTGGACCAAGTGTAATCTTTTCTCCTTTTAAACTGTGTTATGGCTGAAAAAAGGGGCTCCTGTACACTGATGAAAACATAATTTCAGAATAATAGTCACCACAAATCTCAGTCACACTCCCTCTCCTAAGCCCCTCTGTGTTGTGGGTCTCCTCTGAGAACACACTCCTCCTCAGATGAAAGAAAATTAACATATTTCCCATTTTAATTTATGTTCAAATCAACAGCACAAGTCAAATGAATTTGGGGAAAATACTTTTGAGAAAAATAAAGACATCTTAGATCAAGAAATGTACAGCTGTGCCTTGCAGATATCTTCCAGAGAGATATCAGAAAATAAGCTGCTGCCCATTTTGAGAGATCTCAAATGCATTTCCGAGATCTCTTGAAATTATTCAAAGGATAATTGTTCAATCTAGAAATAAGTATCTGTTTCATGACTTTCCGTTTACTCATTCAGTAATTCTGTGGTGTTCCAAGTCATTTATTGCACCTAAATTACAACCACATACGATTCTCTAAACAACAGGAATAAACTGAAGGAGTAAACAGGAAGTTGTCTCATCATAGTGATAGGAAGTCACAAAAGATACAGGAAGTTATTCAGAGATATCTCCAAATTTGACAGGAAGTCCTCCATTTCATTTTTAAAGATCCAACAATGACTTTAAGATATCTAGAATGAGTTTAATGATACATCTAAAATCTGTTACATAAATATTTGAAGATAAGATTCATTTAAAGGTATCTACAAATGCAAGTTAAATGATCATGTGGCTTGCCATATCTGGTAAATTTAATTATCGAAATGACAAAAAATTGTATTGCTATTATTTATTTTATTGTCTAGTAATGTAAAATGCTATATATATAGATAAGAACTATTTTCCTTAGTCTACCTACATTGTAGCAGAAAAGGTTAGTCTCTCTCTCTCTCTCTCTCTTTCTCTCTCTCACACTAAGTAATAGCAATTAGATTATTCCAGTATGGAAACCGCATTGCCAGGACCTGTAAAAGTGCCATCTGTCATTAGGGCACACATCATGAAATATAATGCTTAGCTTCTGGTTGACAGCATCCTTCTGGGAGTCTCTGGGATCATCTGCAAGTCTAACTGCATGCAAGCAAAGGACTGTGACACAGGGCTGTCCCTGAAGTGATTGTCAGGATTAAGTGGGTTTGTGGCTGTTTTTTCAGTGTTCCACATTTTAAACGGGTTATTTGCCTAAAAGACAGGAAAAATGCTTTGTAAAAAAAAAAAAAAAAAAAAAACTAACAAACAAACACACTTGTAACATTACGGAAATGAACAAGACGATGTCTGAAAAAGCTGATGCAATGCCTTTTCATCTAATTTGAAGAGCTTTATTATTTATTTTTCAGGTGGAATCCCTATCTTGATTATTTTAATGCAAAGGTCTTGAATAACAAACAAGCTGTATAAAAGTTGCAGAATAAAAAAGAAAACAAAATGTGGTGCCTTCCCTCAACCGGCCATAATGTAAATGATCCATCTTTCATTTTTTCACTTATGATGCAGTTTTTTCTAATGAAGCCAATCACTGTTCGTCCACAGGACATCATTAGACTTGGCACACCTGCGTGGCTGGTTTGTCATGCAGACAAGAATCACAACAACTCCAATCCTCCAAAAGTGTTGCTTCTTGTCAAGTCTGGTTGCCTCTTGCTGAGTTTGATGTTTGTATGCCCCCTCTCAGTCAAAGTTGTTAAATGTTTTTTTTGTGTCACTAAATGTCACACAAACAAACCTCATTAAATAAATAATCACCTCACTAAATTATGACTGCACTGATCACCCTGATCCTAATAAAAAATAAGATATACAGACAAAAGCTATAATTATAGCAATTAAGATAAGTGGTTATGCACCACAGACAACAACATGATAATACACACATTTATTATGTTTTTAATGATGGGCACTCTCATTTTTATTATTGAATACAGTTAAAAACCTGAACTGAAAAAATAAATCAAACTATTAGATAGATAGAAAGAGATAGAGTTAATATTCCGAGTCAATTATGTTGGAAATGGAAGATTTTTATAATCTAACTTTTATTTAAACTGACACTGCCTTATTTGATGGACAAAAAAAAATACATTTAACTACCTCAACAAGCTTTAAAATTCCCCTTCATCATATCTTTCTAGGACAAGAAAGATAATAGGTTGATTGATGTCTCTAGAAGTGAACATAAGGAACAATTCTCAACCTGATGTTGAATTATGTTCTTTGTGAAGAAATTAAGCAGTAATTGTACTCTTTTGCAGTAAGCTGTTATTGAAAGCCATTTTACTGGTCCAGAAGGGCAACTCATTTTAAAACCCCTTTAAAGTGCTTTTAAATAGAGATAATTATACTGTTTAAAACCACGGTTATCATGAATCTTTATTGCTTTTACATTTCTATGATTCTGAACCATTGAAGGGTAAGATGCCAGTAATATTTAAAAAAACTAGAAGACTGTATGCTTTTATTGGGTTCATATGCAGCAAATTAATTAAAGTCTTTCTGGTTTAGAAAAAATATGATTAGAGCTGTGATAATGGCCACCATTTTCAAGAAAGTTGCCCTGTTATATTATAGTAAAATAAGCTGAATCGAGGTGCGGGGCTGGGCTTCTGTAGCCCATGAAGGATAGGTGGGGAACAATGTCAAAACACAGGACTCAGGAAGAGGAATAGTGTAGAACAGACCACAGGTTGTTTTATTTGTTTCCGTTCTACAAAATTAAAAAGAAAACAAAATCTAGCTCCATGGAGGAAGCACTATGTGTAGCAGGGATGGTCTAGCTAGCCCTGAACAACTAAGCAGTTTCCCAGGGATAACAAAAACACCGAAAATAAACTTCCCACTTCACCGGAACACAAATAGCACATCAAGGAAGCAAAATAATTGCTCGTAGCAGACTGGGGACTGCAAGGCGAAGTTAGGTGTCTCGTTACAGACAGTGCATCCAATATGCTTCTCTGTGCTTCACTAATGAAAATAAGCCACCTGTCATGTTTTGCACATACACTAAGCTTAGTGGCAAAAAAAGGTCCTTGATGAGACTTGTGAAATGGTACCGATCCACTCAAAGGCAAGGAAGGTTGTGAGGCTGTTTAAATCAAGTACAACAGCAAAGGAGAGGCTGACAGATGTCCAGTGACCAATAGCCAGGCCACAGCTGAAGCTGGTCCAAGTAGTGGACACAAGATGGAACAGCACCTTCACAATGTTCCACCGTCTGTACGACCAGGGGGAGCCAGCTGGAGCAGCTCTATCCAGTCTGAGGACAGAAATTACCTCAATGTCCAGTGAAAAAAATGAAACCATCTGCCAGTCTCTCGCCATCCTTGCCCCCTTTAACCATGCTACTGTGGAACTGTCAGCTGAGAGCAATGCCTCAGCCTCCAAGGTTGGTTTTGTTTAGTTTGGTTCAACAGCAATTAAAATACAGCAAAGTGAAAACAATGAATAATTACATAGATCTCCTTCTTATATTCAAGGTTATTCCAATAGTGAGGATGAAACAGCATAAACTAGCAGCGAAGCTGGCTAATACGAGGAACCCCACAGCAGCGGATTTGGGGGAAAAACTATAAAAATGCACTGTTTACAGGCTGTGACCATTTTGGATCCCCGATTTTAAACCTTGGCATTCGGGAACCAAGACAAAGCCAAGCAAACAGTGAAATATGTAATGACAGAGTGTGCGCCAAGCTGAAAAGGACACCACCAACACCAGCTTCCACACCTGGCACTAGCCAGCAGGCACAAGATTGACCAACATCACAGGTTTATTCTTGTATATTTTTAATGTTATAGCACTTTGACATTCTGTAAAAATGCTTTATAAAATTACCTTTATTGATGTATTGATTGACAGGGATACTCAACAATGGCTCCCACAGATGACAACCACCTGTGGTCACTCCTGGACAACAGAGTGAATGACATTGGATGTGTACACACGGACCCGGGGACACAAATGGAAACTGGGCTTCAAGGCATTCAAGACAGAAAACAGGAGACACTTCTTCACACAGAGAGGCATCACAATCTGAACAAACTCCCCAGCGATGTGGTTGAAGGTGAAAATTTGGGGACATTTGAAAATAGACTGGATAGGATCCTTGGATCACTTAGTTATTAATGGACACCAAACAATCACAATGAGGCGAATGGCCTCCTCTTGGTTGGACACTTTCTTATGTTCTCATGTACAGAGTGCCACAGCTTTCACCACATTGAGGTCCAATGGTACCTAGCAGATGCCTACCTGACCAGAGTACAGGACCCATTGATGTACTGGGCCAAAAATGCCGGCGTCTTCCTATTACCTGTATAAACTGGCAATGGTGCATCTAGCAATCCCTACAATCTCTGTGCATTCCCAGCATGTCTTATCCACGGCTGGCCAGGTGGTTGAAAAAAAACAAAAGACGAAAAAAAAGTAATTCAGATTTCTTTTAAAACACTCCAGATCTCCATCCTTGGAAGAAATATATTGGAAGAATACGTGTCCATTTCTACATTCTGTTTATTGTCTCGACTCAAACATTTTAATTGTCTCAGAAAGCCTCATTCTGCCCATCACATTCGTCATCCAATCAATCCAGTCAGTCTTCTCCTTCTCCTTCTCCTTCTCCTAACCACCAACCACCAAGACAAAGGGAAAGCACAGGGTGGGGTTAAATAGCAGACTCACAGTCTAGGTGATTCTTAATCCAAGGCAGGTGTCTTCTCTACAGCACTGTGAGCTTTTTTCCCCACAGTGCTGTCTGTGGTCCTGATCCACAGAGACCCGGCTGTGCCAACCGTGGCCCATTTTTCTTTCCTTTTCCCAACCTCTTTACTCTGCTCGGTTACTGCCTTATTATCTATGTCTCTCAGTTCTTCAGTCTCTGCTGTAAATTAATTGGCTTCTCTGTACACCTGAGCAATGTTTCTTTGTTCTCATGTTAGTACATGAGGTTTAGTAATCAATAGTTTCTCTTCACAATGAGGTTAAGACCTATTGAAGATGTTTTATGGGTCCTCTAAAATTCAATGAATCCTCCTACTACTACAGGTGTACTTCTGCTGTATGTGTTGTTAGCAATATTCCGGTTTTAGTGTCATGTTTTATTCCAGTGTGTATATTATGAAAACTTTATGAACATTATTAGATACCGTTATGGAATTGTACTTAAACACTGTTACTTACACTAGGCAAGGAATTTCACCAGGAATTTAAAGATTTTTTATCAGGACCTGTTCCTTAGTTAAAATCATTTTTATTTTTAAATTAAAGTTCAGGAGGAAGATGACCCCAATCTCACACTTGATATCCTTTCTATCCAAGCATAAGTATAGGGTAACAAGGACCACTTCCCGATAGTCATTGCTTTTCGCTTTTCCTCCACCTCAAGCATCGCCTTTTGCAGCAACCCCTCGACTCATGCCACCTGGGTGGGAGGGGGGTCCCAATGGCATCTCCCTCAAGGCCAGGTTAACGTTCCCTCAGTGAAGTGAATGTAGGCGGAAAATCCCATTTTGCCTTTATTATTTAATTCTATTTAGGGCCGTCCACATTTACGAAAGTGCAAGCTAGTAATCTAGATTAAAAGATGAAGACATTTGTTTACAAGTTTAACACACTTAGTGTGTGTGTGTGTGTGTGTGTGTGAGGACATTTTGATTAAAAATGAAAAATTCAAAAGCAATCTGTAAAAAAGCTCTTTAATATAAAAATGTAAAGTAACCCTCTCAGAATGACAACTTATGCAATGTACAATTATACCAGTTCATCTGGTCCTTCACTTTTTACAAGAACCAATGATTACGTTAATTCCTATATAAAGTGTACTTGTATATGATGGATTAAATTGTAATTAACAAAATAATGTACTACTTAAAAAAATGAAACGTGCAATTCTACATACGACTTAAAAGGGTGTACACTCTGAGACAAAAAGCTTACACTATACAGTGATATGAAAGGCGTACGTACTGCCCTATAATTTTCTGATAACATTGAAACTTGTCTTTTAGTTTTGGATGAGGCAGAGAAAGAAAGGCTCAGCTAGTAGTGTTTGGGATATCTCCACCGCTTTGTGGAAGACACTGCCTGCAGTCTGAGATAAAGAGACGAGAGGTGACAAATTTATAATAGCTTTGTGTTACTTTAATTCTTGGGGATTCGGAAGCTGGACTGAAATGAGATGACATGGCTGACAGGGAATTTATGTCCCTGAACTTACCTCGTTGCCACCAGAAGACAATACTTGACAGGATGCTGCTTGGAAAGTCAAATTTAAAATTCATGTTTTTTTCAGATAATGTTATTCACTACTTTAAGATGTACTTATTTTACAGTCTCTGTCTCTTGATCATGCATATAATATCATGGGAAACAGTTACTTAGGAGTGATAGTCAAACAGTCTAGCTATAGGTAATGAAGGTTTGATGTGATTATGAATTTAATATTTAATTTCAAGTTTTGATGTGATTATTCATTTAATATTTCATTTCAGTATTTTATATAACCCATGGTGTGATATGGAAACCATAGGGTAATAAAACAACAACAAATCAAGGCTATGAAGGTTTAATTATTCTTTTACAAATCTTCTTAATGAATATATGATAGATGGACGAACATTTTGTCACACATTATTTTCAGATTTCAGCTTTCTCATACAAAGCAATTGGAAGAAACAGGACAAAAATATAAATCCCCCCAAAAATCTATGCTGAAACCCTGATATAATTATGAACTGTCAGGTGTAATAGTAATACAAATGCATTATCAAAAAGTATTGGTATAAACTTTCATGCTAGATCAGCTTTCTCCTTTGTGGATCAATGTCAAGGCGTGGTTTCCTTTAAGGGCTCGGTTTAATACTGGTGAACTGCAGTGGCTGTGCTGCTCCATTAACCTTCTGTAGACAGAAATAAATGAACATGAAAGTCACACAAAAATACTGGGTTGTCACCATGGGGGGTGCTGTTGGCCAGTCATTTCTTTAGCTGGAAAATTCCAAGTGATCAACATGTTAAGTAGGTTGACAGTTGAAGGTCATTGTATGTAACTGTGCAGTGCTTCCAATTTCCATCCAATTCATTAGCTGCTGTAATTAATTTGGAGTTAGGATTTGTTTAGTTTTTTTAATGTTAAACATAAAATTATAAATCAATGTTGGAGCATTGTGAACAAAGTGTTTTTATTTTAATTTAAAGTGGCAGATTGAGAAACGTTGTTCCTTTTGCAAAGAAGGTGTCTCGATTCCCCGGACAGATGGAGAGAAAATGAGACTGATTAAAACTAATCTATCAAGATTAAATTAATTTTAATATGCGTGCCATTTTTATTGCGATGAAACAAAACCTCACAAAAAGAAACAACCACCAGCAATAAGAACAGTAATGTTAAAGTTTTGTCTGTAAATTTGTGAAATTGTGATTGAAAACAAATAGAGTGATTTCTTATTAGAAGATAAAGCAGCAACTATCATGACGGAAGATATACGGATTCTGTTAGGGCAATTAAATTGTTTTGTCCAGTAACACAAAAGTGCATGCCTTGGTACAGAAACTGCTAAAAACAGCAGATGGAAAAGTTTGGCTTGAATTCCCAATTTTAAGTTGAATAAAACTTGACTGATGATTTACTCATGTTGAACGAAAGTGTACATTATGATTTTGTTGACTAATGTCTATCGCATGCTTTGATGTGAAATGAAAAAAACAAAAATCTCTTTTGGGGATAAATTAAGGGGAACATGTTTAAAACGCCCGGCAGGAAATCTCCAAATCTAAATTTGCCATTATCTAATTTTCTCCTATTTGAACAGAAAAGCCACCTGTTGTGTTTGCAAACATCTTCCCCTTGAAAATCACGCAATCATATTCCCATTAAGGAGGCCATTGTTGAGTGCACTGGCACAGCTCCTATAATGACTGCATTAGGGTTTTTAAATGCAGCTCAGTTGGAAACCATTGGAAGCAAATTTTTGCACAGCAGTCTTTCAATGCGGTCCATTTTGACTTAAATAAATAAATAAATTCAGGGTTAATAAACTCTTAATAAAAAATCTTCTTCTTGTCACAGCACAAAACTCAGCACACCACCAATTGCAGGCTTCTTAAAATAGTCAAGTATTTTTATGCAAATGTTAATTGGTAATTGTTTTATTGAATACCCCCCATTAATATAACTGTTTAAACCAACTCCCCCGTTCATTATAATAATTATATTTTACTCGTCTGGGCAGTACCAAAAACAAAGGAAAGGGAATAATGGAAAAGCCATTCTGTAGTTGTACTGAATCTGTCAGATACCAGATTAGTGTGATAGATTTATCCCAAATGTATTGATAGATAAATTGAATAGCCTTTATTTTGCTCAGATAGTCTAAATCATCACACTTGCAGGATCACACCATGTGCATTTTGACATTTTAGGACAAGCTGTAGCATTTTATGATGCTTGTATTTAGTTAATGGTGCATCAAAAAGAAATAACCTTTTGTTGAATATAGGCTACAGAAAATGGTGTCTTGAAATATGTGGATAATATAAAAAATATAATATCTGTTGCATTTGACTACTACTCTTTTAATTTAGCAAATCTGCTCCATAAACCTTACAGCAAGTGCATATTTAATTCTCTGTTGTGTATAATGGAGAGGCAAAAAAGTGGTCAAAAGTTAATTTGATTTAAAGCTTCAGACAGCTTGAAAATAAATTGTACTGACAACCACTGATGGATACAACGGCGTTGGAGATTTCATTCTCTAACCTTGTTGTTTTACATTAAAATAAACCATTAGTTTCAATAACCGTTATTCTAATCCCAACCTTTATAGCGCATAGTTCACTGCAACAAAGGAAAAGAACAACAAACCAGACAGAGACCTTTGTTCTTATACAGGTTGATCCAATTAAAAATGATAAGGAACAATGGATACTGTCTGGCCACGTCTTTATGTAATATTGTACTAAAAGAATGGATGCTGCAAAGATTTTGATCAGTCACCATTAAAGTCAAAGGGTAATCACATTACTAGGCACTCACTTTGATATTGTGAGATCACAGATAAACCACAATCCTTTTGGACAGCTTATATGTATTCATAATCCGAGCACCCTTGTAAAATAATTCCTTATCTTGCACATAATAAAGTTTCAAAGGTAATGTCTTCATTGTTCAAAAGTCCAGTTCCTGTCTGAGTATTATTAAATAATTGATATAGTAACACGGCGAGAGCACTGCCAGACAATGCCACCCTGTTGATTTGCTTGGGGGGTGTCAGGGATCTTTAAACCAGTTAAATGGGCACAGAAATGTCATTGTTATGTCTTTATTTTCAAATAAAAGAAAATACATTTAAAAATGAGTGATGCTTTCAGTAACACACAACAGCTCCAGGAAGGCCATCCTGCAACAAATGAAAACAGTTTTATACCAAAGAATAAAGCTGTTCCCAATTATCCAATCCACAATCAATGAAAAGGTTTGCTAGTCGGACCAGTGTGGGGAGGCAAGTTCAACAAGTTAAATAACATTAAACACTAAAGAAACCATGCAATAAACTAAAGTGAATACATACACTCACCTAAAGGATTATTAGGAACACCTGTTCAATTTCTCATTAATGCAATTATCTAACCAACCAATCACATGGCAGTTGCTTCAATGCATTTAGGGGTGTGGTCCTGGTCAAGACAATCTCCTGAACTCCAAACTGAATGTCTGAATGGGAAAGAAAGGTGATTTAAGCAATTTTGAGCGTGGCAT
Source organism: Amia ocellicauda (assembly GCF_036373705.1). Taxonomy (NCBI): domain Eukaryota; kingdom Metazoa; phylum Chordata; class Actinopteri; order Amiiformes; family Amiidae; genus Amia; species Amia ocellicauda. The sequence goes on along the minus strand of NC_089868.1, from coordinate 22,720,023 downwards.
GGTTGTTGGTGCCAGACGGGCCGGTCTGAGTATTTCACAATCTGCTCAGTTACTGGGATTTTCACGCACAACCATTTCTAGGGTTTATAAAGAATGGTGTGAAAAGGGAAAAACATCCAGTATGCGGCAGTCCTGTGGGCGAAAATGCCTTGTTGATGCTAGAGGTCAGAGGAGAATGGGCCGACTGATTCAAGCTGATAGAAGAGCAACTTTGACTGAAATAACCACTCGTTACAACCGAGGTATGCAGCAAAGCATTTGTGAAGCCACAACACGTACAACCTTGAGGCGGATGGGCTATAACAGCAGAAGACCCCACCGGGTACCACTCATCTCCACTACAAATAGGAAAAAGAGGCTACAATTTGCACAAGCTCACCAAAATTGGACAGTTGGACAGGAAAAATGTTGCCTGGTCTGATGAGTCTCGATTTTTGTTGAGACATTCAGATGGTAGTCAGAATTTGGCGTAAACAGAATGAGAACATGAATCCATCATGCCTTGTTACCACTGTGCAGGCTGGTGGTGGTGGTGTAATGGTGTGGGGGATGTTTTCTTGGCACACTTTAGGCCCCTTAGTGCCAATTGGGCATCGTTTAAATGCCACGGCCTACCTGAGCATTGTTTCTGACCATGTCCATCCCTTTATGACCACCATGTACCCATCCTCTGATGGCTACTTCCAGCAGGATAATGCACCATGTCACAAAGGTCGAATCATTTCAAATTGGTTTCTTGAACACGACAATGAGTTCACTGTACTAAACTGGCCCCCACAGTCACCAGATCTCAACCCAATAGAGCATCTTTGGGATGTGGTGGAACGGGAGCTTCGTGCCCTGGATGTGCATCCCACAAATCTCCATCAACTGCAAGATGCTATCCTATCAATATGGGCCAACATTTCTAAAGAATGCTTTCAGCACCTTGTTGAATCAATGTCACGTAGAATTAAGGCAGTTCTGAAGGCGAAAGGGGGTCAAACACAGTATTAGTATGGTGTTCCTAATAATCCTTTAGGTGAGAGTATAAAACTGAAACTATGCAAACATTATAATCCCTGTTACACTCTCACCCACGTTAAAGACTCACTGTCTTTTACAAACTCATATGCATTCATTTGGATATCCACAGGTTCCTATATAAACTCCTTTCATTTCCATCAAACCAGCTCACTAAAATCACAAAAACTCCTACAAACAATTACACACCACATTTTCACACACCGCCATCACCTTCAACACTCCTATTAGAAGAGACAAGGCTACAAGCAACCTTTTTACACAAAGACATTAAATACATCTTCTGCCCCACATTAGGACAACTGATCCTGTGGACTCTACATCAAATGTAAGCAGGCGAGGGCACTTTCAGACTACGCCATCCTGTACTAGTTATGTGCTGGATGATGAAATTCCAGTACATCCCTAAAAGGACACAGTCAACAGGAAGGTCACAGACCACTAAACAGCTAAGACTTTTGGAAAGGCTGTAATCGTCTGCACCACTGAGGAATTAAATCTGATGGCTGGTCTCGAAAGAGAGATAGAGGGATAGACAGTTGATAGAAAAAAAAACGCTAGAATAGGAGACAGACGCCACAAAAAGCACCACACCTGATGAAGAGGAGGGTTCGGGGATGCCAGTAAGGAAGGTTAAGAAAAGGCTCTGACCACCCAGGGATTCATGTGATGAGATCTGCCAACAAACGCAGGCCCCTCTGCCAACAATTGGTCTCTCTGTGGAGGAGGAGAGAGAAATTACTGTACAACAGGGAGAAAGCAGCCAACAATCATTACAGCAAGGAGAAAGCAGCCCTCAGTCCTTTAGCGATTCGGAAACTCCTGCAGAAGCTGAACTGGTAAATTGGCTGTTACAGAGACTGAGGCCCTGCCATCAGAGAAGTATGTGATAAGGTTTGGGGTATCTGAATGACATCATATGGACAACCAAAGGGAGTTATCCTCTATATGATAGTATGTTCTTTATAGTCTTCAGAGTGCTTCATTATAGCTGAATAAACTACTTTGGTATTATTTTAATTAAATTGGGCCCTGAGTGTTCTTTGTCCGCCTCTCTATCGAGGTAGAAATCTTCTCTTCATCACATCATAATGTCGTTAATAATAGCATCAATAAAATTAAGAGAACAGTAAAGCCTGCAGACTTAATCAATTAACCTAGACAAGATTTACTCAAATCTGAGAGAAACCTAGTGAAAAACACATTCAATTACCTTTTCATATTTAAATGTAGATCTTATTCTAATACTAAACACTTTGATAAGGTGCTGACTAGTAAAAGAGTATGGGATTGGGTTTGGTTCACTGGTTTGTCCATAATAACAGGAATAGAGACACTATTATTCTTTGGGAAACATTATATACATTATGTCTCACTTTATGAATTGTGTACCATGAACCACATAGGTGATGAGGGTTGGCTCAGATGGATGTAAACGTTTGTTCAAGTGACTGCTTTCTGGAGTGTGAGGTCTTCATTTCTAATGTCTAACAGGAAAGGTTTCAATATAAACTGTGTCACGAAATGCAGACTCTTATTGACCCCAAGAGCTCCATGTCTTCGCAGTACTTTAGCTGTTCTACAGACCTCAGTCGCTGTGATTGTATTCAGCTGTGTGTAGCTTGCTGTGTTTAACCACGGGGAAACAGCTCTTATCGGGCTGTACCGGGAGCACTCTCTTAAAACTCCTTAGGATTTTCATTTGTACCGCTATGTTCATGGATTAAGCCTTTTGACTTGTGTAGGAGGGTAGCGTGGATGATGAAGACCACCCATATGATTCTATTATTTTCCTCTGCTGTTTAGAGACTCAGCCTGACTTCAGATTAGCCAGTGTGTTTGAACATTTTCCATTTTCAGTTTTTGCTTGCCTATTTTATATATTATCCCTTTAAAATGTCTTGAATACTGATTTCATCAGGAGGTTTTCTTCTTTTTGTTCTTCTCTGTATTCCAGTGATTGTATATCTCCTGAAGTTAGTCTGACTGGTTGTTTGAAAAGCAACCTTTACGTGTACAAACTATTATTATGGCCATCAGAACTCTGTATATCCACATATTATAGGGATATGAAAAAAAAAAAACATGATAGCACATCTAAGCAACGTAGCTGCATTTTTATTTGGAGGTAAGCAGCTTCTTCTATGCATGACATGCTGTCAGTTAATTCCTGAAGACAGATTTGACCAAAGGGCCAAAGAAAGGGCAACATGGTCATGTCAGCTATATCTTGCCACCTGGAAAAGTGCCATGAGACAAGTTTACTGTCAAATCTTCCCAGACGAACGGCACAAGAGTGGAGCTTCACATGAGGTTGAAAAGCATTTGGCAAAGCAGAAAATCTGCAGCAATAACACAGCTGTTGTATCTTTAGAGAAAGACAGACCTTTAGCCCAAGCTGTCACTCGTTGCATCTCCTAAGATCAGAAATTTCAACTTCACCTTTCACCTTCACGAGCAACCAAAAAAAAACGTACATTTATAATACAGGACATTCAAAATTCACACTAAATCATTAATAACAGAGCAATTGAATGATCTAGATTAAAAAACAAATGGTGAATACAAATCCCACACTTGATATGTATTCTAATAAGAGACGGCATCTGGATTTATATAAGCTGTCACATTTGATAACGTTAATCAATGGTAATTAATCTTCATATGTATATGAATCCCAGGCTTTGAGAAGAGCAGCGAGAGTGAACCTGAATTTCACAGCTGGGTGCATCTCGTCTTCGAAGAAAAGGTGTTCACTGCTCTATTTGTGCACCAGCCCGTGAAATGTACAACCAGGGGCAGGTATGATACATACAGCCCCTGCTTTGTGTGGTGACCCACCTGCTTAGAGAAAAAAAAACGTTTTCTTTAATTCACCTGCATGCTACAAAATGCTTTCTTCATCTAGACCCACTTCTATCACCTCTTCCCATTTCAAACATCTTCACAGCCATAGCAAAATAATTGTATAGAATATTGTAGAAAGGGGGATGATTTTGTACTAAATTAAATGTGGGTTTCAATGAGTGACGTTTTAGACAGCAATTTCACAGAAGACACGGAGGTAGTCAACCACGAGAAAATGTTTTATTGCAGTATGAATTTGACCTTATTTATTATCACATGTATGAATGGAATACATGATAATTAAGTATTAATCCTGTGCTAATTAGTCCATTGCAGGTAGATAATTGCTACTTGTTAAATAATACCATAAGGACACAGTTCAGATAAATCTGTATGGAAAAGGTTATACAAATGTTTTTTTTTTTGTATTCGGTTTGTTTTTCTCTTTTGTCTGTTCTTTTTTAAGACCAGTTTAAAATCTTCAACATGTAAAATCATATTCCTTAGTTCATGAACACTTACATATGATCCCCCTGTTTTTATGAGCAGAAGTCTATTGCCCTGTCGGCGAGCCAGTGGCAGCTGTATTTCCCCCTCCTCCTGGCCATGAAGGGCTGCACTAAAGTATTCTCAAGCACATCTCTGTCCAAGTATGCTTTTGTCACGTCTTGCTTTGTAACATCTGTCCTTTTTTAACCACCAACTGTCCCGTCTTTTAGTACAGGCTCTAGTTCCAACAAGACTAACTCCCCTGCCTGACCTTCATGCTCCTACAATCAGACCCTTGCTTCCCTCCTGCTCTTCTCCTGCTTCACCTACCTTCTCTACTTTACTCATTCCCCGTAGAAATACAACCAGAACAATCGCTGAAGGTCTAGGTAATTACTAGGTAATCTAACACTTACCAGCCTCGCCAAGCCTTAGCCTTATACTGAATTCTAAGGGTTAGATTTATTGTTTTCATTGTAATGTACATCATAAAGTATCATGCAACCAATGGAGGATCTTGTTTTCTACAGTTGGCCAATCAGAAGTGATAGGGGTGGGGTATAAACTCAAGATCAACTTTCTGTGGCTACACCAAACAACCTGATATAAATCAAAGTGGCAGTGTCATGTTTAAGGCTCACATTGCCTTCACATGTGTACTTCATTAAAAAATAATAATAATAATAAATACACACAGGCTTGCACCAAGTCTGCCAAGGACCTGCAATAGTTAAGTCAGTTGTATAGTTTTGTGTATCCTGGATTCAATCCATGTCATCAATGATTCTGAACAGAAAGAAATCAATGAAATAGTAAAGCAATGATGGTAACAATCACACAACATGGGGGATTTTATTGACGCAAGCAATATTTCCTTTGTTAATAAGATATTCACCAGTTTATATTCACTCAGATGAATTTTCAACATAATTAAACAATTTCATAAAGACTACTTGGTGGAAGGAAGAAAAGCTTCATGGTACATTTGTTGTTATGAGTTTCTTGCATGGATGAAGGAAATAAGAAACGTATATCCTCTACCTCTGTTGTTTTTGAAATTGAAAATGATATAAATGAATGAATTCATCAAGTGATAAAATCACATCAGGGATTACAAAAACTGCTGAAACAAAGATTTTCTTTACGATACATTAAATCTTAACATATTTATTAGAGATGGTGGATGTATAGTCAGCAGAAAAGCGAATTGTAGTTTTATTTTTATTTTAACACAGCATGTTCCTGCAAAATGTAATTTAAGGAAGCTGTTCTGTCAGGATTTTTAATAAATCTAGTTTCGGACACACACACACACACACACACATAAGATAACATCTTATTTTTTGTTTTTTTATATGTATATTTGTACATATTTTTCAACTTAAATTACTTAGTTTCAAACCCAACTCAAAGTTTCTTGTTCCATCACAACTCTTCTAAGCCTCTCGATGTAAAGTATAATGAATACCATTAAAACACGATTAAAACGTTCGACTTCAATGAATGTTTGTCCCTATCCGAAAGTTGCATTTAATTTCCAAATTGTTTCCTCACAGAAAGCTGTTTCAGCGCTCATAAAAACAAAGCCTCAAATATTTTGCTCTTAGATATGGTGCCATTGAAGTGCGAAACACAATCCATATTAAATACCAATATTCACATACCATTTCAGAAGCATGCATACAACAACCAACTGTAATTAAACCATATTTACTATAAGTTACCCTCCCCCCATATAAGCTTTATCAAAAGCCTCAAACCCGACTTCCACATTTGACTCTCCTGTTCTATTTGCCTATTTGCCTATTTGCCAAGACTGTTGATAAGCTCTTTGATGTATATTAATATTTTCTCATTCTTTCTGCAGAGAAATTATCTACTTAGCTCAGAATGGCAAGACAAACCCATCCCGAAGTCTCTTGATTGGAAATCCAGTAAAATATTTGCCTGGAAGAAATAGAATAGCACACTTCAAAAGTACAGCTGGTCTGTACACAACTTCTACCTGATTTCCCAGGGTAGGGCAGCAAAACACTCCAGACTATGTAAAATGACATACCTAAAAGGTTTTCAATCCCGCCTGAATTGCTTACAAACACTGTGCTGATAAAACTAATTTTGCCCAGGGCACACATCACCTCTGGCAAGCAGGAACAATAAATTAGCAAATATCTTTAGTGTTCTCAGTTTTCTGAACATGCAGTAAATATATATCTGCAAGGTTTCGATTTCCCTGAAGAACCCTAGTAAATATCATTGAAGTTTCTATTTTCCTGACTGGAACAATTATAAATGTCAGGGAAGGAAAATCATAGGCAGCGCTGAGCTCTGAGATCCTGAGATTTGCAGACATAGATTATGGTTTCAGAATGACATTATAAACAAAACATTGGCTTTAATCATATAATGTAGGCACTGCATTTAAAATATTTAATCTTAACTGGGTAAAACATACATATAAGGTCTCCCCAAGGTGTTTTGGTCTACATTGTCTCTTTTCCAGGTTGATATAGCTAAGCTTCCGATTTCACTTCTTCCTGGAAATTTTCCATGTATTGGGATTCATTCTCTCTCTTCTTTAGTCCATCTCTGATCTGTTCTTCTTGCGATGTGTCCGGCCCATTGGTATTTTAACACCTTCAGTTGCTCGATGATGTCACACTTTGTTTGTTCTCTAATGCTGCTTGCTATTCCAACCAACAATCTCTGTGTTGTTTGGAGTTTGTGTGTCGTTTATATAATTGTATATGATCATATTGATTGATTATGTACCACCTTTGGCTAAAGACGTGTTTCAGATCATTATTGTGCTGGACAGTTCATTTGAGACCATATGTCACAGTGTATATGACATATTTCTTGGCTTCACTTCTTTTGCACCTAAAATACAGCTGGCATTGTATATCCAAAAAAAAGATGTGTGTCACCTCTGCACTGCAAAATATGTGGCAATATTTGTTTTAAATTTATAGATAGATTATTTTTAATTTCTCCTGCAGAACAAGAAACAAAGTAAATACAAATAACAATGATAATAAACATAAAACCTTATTGAATGTTTTAAAATGAGAACTTAATGGGAAAGGGAAAATAAAGGCTTTCAGATTTAACATTTAATAGGTTTCAAAATCAAAAGAAAAAGAAGCAAAACTAGGAATAAAAGGCTTAATTTCTTACTTTTAAATCTAAAATCAGGGCAATGATTCACGCTCAATTTAAACCCATTAAAACAGTCAAGTGTTACAATAAGGGCAGAATGTCTTCAGCTTGATTAGACATCATTGCCAACTTGAACACCGGCATATTATTTTACAGCACGACTCTTGTACAATGGATAAATAGTATTTTCTCAGTCCTCTAGGTCTTAGTTCAAAAGTTTATACATTGGCAAGGTTAAATACATTGAAGAAGCAGCTGCATGTATAATTAAATTACATTTTTCAAAACATTGGCTTCAAACACTTATTTAATAAACAAAATATAACTATAATGCTGAAAAAGGTTGGGGTATATTCCACTGCATAACCTGCATCTTTAAAAATCATCATTCAAAGGTAATGAAACAACAATAAAACATCACACCATATTATAATACCCAAAGTATTAACATAGTCATCTACTTGAAACAGTAAACCGCAACGCTGTGTTGATACACACTGAAGCTGCACAGGGTTTAGTCAGTCTTTCTAAAGCTCAGTCCACCAGAGATTGATCATATTCCAGGAACCCACATTGCAGATGTCAAGGTAATCTCGGAGATCAAGCTGCCGAGGTCAAGGCAATATCTCAAGCCATGGGATGAGAAGGCAAAGGTGATCTCTGCGAGCCTATAGTGCAGACTATATGTGTCAGCAGCAATGGGACTCACAGTCACTGGGAATGCAGATGTCTGCACAACCGGAAACCCTTTGCAAAAGATAAACACAATAAAACAAACTTTCCTTTGGTTATGCAGATATGAAACTTCAGGTGTGAGCTATGCATTAGCGACACAATCCCAAGGTCATTCACTGACAATTGAGTGTCGTGGAATTCCTCTCTTAATTAAAGTTCACTGAGCACTCTCCAGACTAAGATAGTCTCAAAAATGAAACCAATCACCTATTCATTACACCCCATACCGACTATTCTTCAATCAGAGTTTCCAGTGTCATGCCCCTGGGTAACTCACACTTTTAATGAGCCACTTCGGTCAGGTGCGATTTAAAAAAAGCACAGCTTCGATCCGAGCTGGTCCTGTAATTATGGGCATGATTCTCGTTAACCGTGCCTGTATGAAATCTCGGACAGAGTTGCTGCTTATCAGATACAAAGTCGTTTAATTCATAATAACCTCCGTGAACCTTCTCCGTCTCGATTCAGATCTATGCATGCACTATACACAGAGACAGCACTTTGCCAGGATAGTTAATACTTGACTGATGAATACCGATTCTGGGTTTGGATTCATGCAGGTTGTACTAGATCTAAGTGCTGCATTTGATTAATATTTGGCTGTGAGTACTGGAGAAGACTGTGGGCATTACAGGTCTGGTGCTCTCCTGGTTTGAATCTTACTTGAGTAAAAGGTAGCAGTTGGTATGAACTGGGAAATGTCCATTGCTATAAACATCTGTCATATTAGGGGTACGTTCTGGGGCCAATGTTGTTTATCACGTATATGCTAATACATCAATACTTTTAGCTACTATGCTGATTACACTCAGAATTATATCCACACAAGACCTGGATCTGGCATAGTAGCATATCTATAGGTTAAGACTGCTAACATTATTTTGAGAATATCCGTTTGGTCATTATAGATGTTTGAAAAAAAATAGCCTAGCATGATTAACACCTATTGTTAAAATGCACCTCGTTACATCCCGAATTTTGATTTTTTAAATATGCAGATAGGGGATATACCAAGATCCACATCCACATTTAAACAATCTATGAGGTTAATAAAGATAATTTGGATGGGAAGAGACTCCACAGCCACCGTTGTCTGAACCCAGCTAGCACCTCTTCAAACTTGTCTGAAAATGAGTCAGCTGAAGGTGTTATGTCGGCCAAACCACTGAATTTCACATCTTATTTGGCTTCGATAGCCCTTACCATTACTAAAAATGCAGTCGCAGGTGTTAAATCTTCTTCAACACTCTGCTTCAGTGATATTGAGAATTGGATGCATCCGAATTTCTTGCAGCTGAACCCTGATAAGACCAAGGTAATGTTGGAAGGTTCCTCATATCAGTTTCACCAATGTGGTCATATAAATTGGTTACAGACTGAACTGAGATGTGGGTCTAGTACTTATGTAAGGACCCTCGGTAGTATCTTTGATCCAGATTTGTCTTTTAAAGTACATATTTCATAATGTCACTATGATGCCTTTCTTGTCCTACCCACCCAGATCAAGATAAGTATGTGTATGCCTCTGTTGTTTTTTTAATTTAAAAAATAAAGTACATATATGTACAAACAAACACTTTAGTTTTTCAGTATTAGTAGTTGTAGGAGTGGTAATAATTGTACATATGGAGGCAGGCCCAGATGTATATTTGATTTTAAACTCAAATCATGAGCAATCAAAACAGAAATAGATTCAAATACACGTGTCCGCTACTGTTCTCTGCATTCTTGTGTATGCCAGGACTGACATCCAATTTCCCAATGTTTTTGCTAGAGGGAACCTTTTGACTTCCCATCATTTATAAGACGCCGGTGATGAAACCCATTTAGATATTTAAAGATCAGTCACAGTTTTCCACGCAGTCTTATGTTCTTATGTTGTTTATCGGTCTCTACTATATCTGTTCATGGAATTCAGGAAAATATGATTATATATACTGTATAAAGTTGATTGTCTAATCTATATACAATGTTGAAACAATGTACGTCTTACGGTATGCACATACATAGCAGAGAAAAACACCCCATTATGTTCCTTTTTCTATACATCCCAAATTTGATTATCAAATGAGTTACAGAGTATATGGTTTCTTTGTTTTTTTAATATATACCTCAGGAGGAATGAAGAACACTACAAGAAATTATTACAACCCACCCCCTAATAATACTTTTTACAGTGACATCATCTGTGTTAATGTAATATTTGTAAGTTTTGATGAACATGGACAAACAATTATCTAAATTTAACATCCTACATTATAAGTACCTTGTCATGATGCTGAAAACTGAAAAAATATTAACGAAATGTACTTTCGTATAATCTATACTTCGAGGTAATTGCAATTAACTACAAAACAAGTTTTTTTTTCCAAGTTCTTTTTTTGTGCCTGTTGCAGAATGACCCTGCTGTTCGGTGATGGATGTTCAATCCACTGTGGCAGCACTAATGATTCAGAAAATACATCAACACATTCACACACAACAGGAGGTCTAAAAATTGTACCATTAAGATCCTCTTTGCACTGGTTAATAAGCAGGTCCAGCACTTAAAATGCAAGCCTCATCAAATCTTGCAATTAATATGTTTAGAGTAACCTTGATGGAAAACATTTATATTAATAAGGCCCAGATAAAAGAAAAAGAAAAAAGTGTGTGCGCACAGTGGGGGGGTTGGGTTATACAGAAGGATATGAACTGTGACCAAAAAAAAAAAGTAACACTTTAGAGTTTGCCTTTTCATACCCAATTATTGTGGGTTATTACTCAGCCTCATTACGAGCACGGAGAATAATTCACTTTCATAAAGAGGGTTTGTGTCTCGTATTAATTGTAGGTGTGGAGAGGCTTAATGTAAAACTATATGAGAGGACCATCAGATTATCAAACTCCCCAATGATGTGGTTGAAGCAACAATTGGGGAACATTTAAAAACAGACTGGATAGGATCCTTGGATCACTTAGTTATTAATGGACACCAAACGAGCATGATGGGGAGAATGGCCTCCTCTCGATTGGACACTTTCTTATGTTCTTATTTCATGTAAGAAAGTAGACTTTTGGTTTCACAGGCTATGGCTTCCGAAGTGACCTCAAAAAGAATCCTTCATCGCCTCCTTAACAACAGTGTTCCTCGGGGAACCTACAGAGGCAAAACTATGTCTATTTGGGTGCGTCAGTCAGAAGCACGGTATAGATGTCTCTTTTGCTCCATCCATTTCTAAACAAAACTAATACTGGAGTTTTTTGGGGGGAGCAGGGGAAAAGAGAATATTTATATTGCATTTTTCATAAGACAGTAGAAACCAAGGGACACAGAGAATTGCTCGTCCATCCTAAAAGACAAGGACAGCAGGGAAATAAAGGGCTCCTTCAATGTCATTCGGTACTTTTATTTGGAAAGCAGATATATTTGTTTTTCGTATTTCGTAATTTAAAGGAATAGGAACTAATAATGTGTGTTCCGTGGAAAAAAGGGTGAATGTAGAATTCAGGAAACTAATTTAAAACCAGATTCAAAAATATTTGAATGAAATTAGTAACACTATAAATATAAATGTTAGTAGTGTGTCTTTATAGATGTACAGTATATTATGATGCAGCCCCTATTCATCCTGCCCGGGAAACCGCACCTCCGTGGCCCCCGGGGGAGGTACTTTAAAGGGGAGTGGGTTGGACACCTGACCTGCTTTTGCACAACGACTCTCTCCCCCCTCCATAAAACAGGAAACAACAGGCTTTTTTTCCCCTTGTTACAAAACAGAACACCAATGATAGCAAACAATAGTTGTGGGCTTTTAATGATGAAGGATCAGGTATTGATTTTCCCCTGATCACTGTAATTAAAAGCTTTTAGGAATCATTAGTTTAATGGTTGCTTACATTTAATTGGAGCATTAGAGCCTTATTTCCAGTCCATTAGTGCAAAGGTAGTGCAAGATAACAATTATGTTAATTGGAATTTTCGGCTGAATCAGAATCCTGAAAGTGAACAAGAAGGATGTGCTTTTCAACTACAGCGGTTTGTGGAAATCAGAGAGCAATAAATGTGTTATTTTTCACTTTGTTTTCACTCCTTGGCAAGTCTGAGTCCTGCTTTTAGTGACAAATTTGAATCCGTGAGGCTGAATGAGAACAGCGGTGTGACACAGACAAGGCCTTTACATTTGTCTCAAGATGCTTACTGCCAGTGCTGTAAGTCTTGGGCTCCAAGGAGAAACTTCAGTCTGATGTTTTTATTTATTATTTATTTCTTAGCAAACGTCCTTATCCAGGGCGACTGACAGTTGCCATGAGAAACGTTTTAAAGCATTACAAAAGTGCTGTAATACAATCAATACAATGTGCATTCCGATGTGCTTTTAACAGTGGAATAAAAACATGTAATAATATGTTTCTGTTCTGTCCTTGTGCTTACTACTGCTTTGTTTTACTCATTTTTAAACAACATTATCATCGTGCCACTTGAAGCGCGTCCTCAGAGCAACTGGCAGTGGCAGAGCTTGGATAGACAAATCTTAAAAAATACAGCAAGCCAATCTGGACAAAAATGTTAGGAACTTCTCTTTGTAATCCTCTTTAAATTTGCTACATTGGTGGGGGGGGGGGCTTCTAGGAAAAACAGAATCCACCTGAATGTGAACTTGTTGAAATGATGTGCTACTTATTGTCATGGACTCTTCTAAAGTTGAAGAACATACACGATATGTACAGATTTCCAAAGGAATTGCTAAGTGATCAGATAAGGATATTTTATATATTGATCACATTTAGTGCAACAATAACTCTAATGTGAATGAATAACAAAATGCATGATGGGATTCGTGCATCCCTGCTGCGAAACTGAACGCACAGCTGGCAACGCACTTCCATCATATCATAGATCACAAACAGACTGTTCAGCTGTAAGATTAACACAAGTTCCCAGTGACGCAGTACTAAAAGTCAATTAAGCAACAATTGCCACTGATGAATATTACCTTAGACATGAGTATTATTTATCTCAGCAGGGATTTCCTTTTTTGGGTTTTTCTTTTTCCGCAGAACTAGAAAGTTTAAATCAACTTGATTGAAACAATGCAGTTTCAAAGCCATTTAAAATACACAACATCCACACAAAACCCTGATCCACCTGCTTGTAAAACAAACCTGGTACTTAATGCAGTGTTCTCACTTGGTGTGCAATTTGGAAATTTAAAGTTTATATTTAGCCTTGCCAGTCACTTTCAACCACATCATCTCAGCCCCATCTCAACAGGATTTCGAAATTAACAAAGCCTTGAAAATGCAGACGGTGAACAATGAAAGTGAAACAAACTGTCGAGAAGGAATGAAAAACAGCAGACCACGATTCCTGAGGACCGTGGTCAAGGAAGTTTGGTTTCATCATGTGTTGTATTCTCTGTATACGAAACTTTACAGTTTGATGATGCAAACTTTTTTGTTCCAATTCTCTTGGTGACTATATCAAACCTTGTGGGGGTCTCCACACCTGGAGAAAACTAATTTGAATAGAGATGGTATTCAAGAATCAGCAGAACAGTATAATTTGCATTCTATTCCCAAAGAGAACAAAAACTATTTTATAAATGAATAACCCAAGCATAGTTAACCTCCAGCTGCTTCACAGCACAGGTATCCAGTGTTTATGGAAAATACACAGGTGTTTACTAGCACGAGCTCCTTTCACGTTTCCTTGTGCCATTTTTCAAACGGGAACAATATTAAATAGTAACATGTGAAATTAAACTTTTCTATTAATCAATGTCAATGCAGTACTGATACTAATACTGTGTTTGACCCCCTTTCGCCTTCAGAACTGCCTTAATTCTACGTGGCATTGATTCAACAAGGTGCTGAAAGCATTCTTTAGAAATGTTGGCCCATATTGATAGGATAGCATCTTGCAGTTGATGGAGATTTGTGGGATGCACATCCAGGGCACGAAGCTCCCGTTCCACCACATCCCAAAGATGCTCTATTGGGTTGAGATCTGGTGACTGTGGGGGCCAGTTTAGTACAGTGAACTCATTGTCATGTTCAAGAAACCAATTTGAAATGATTCGACCTTTGTGACATGGTGCATTATCCTGCTGGAAGTAGCCATCAGAGGATGGGTACATGGTGGTCATAAAGGGATGGACATGGTCAGAAACAATGCTCAGGTAGGCCGTGGCATTTAAACGATGCCCAATTGGCACTAAGGGGCCTAAAGTGTGCCAAGAAAACATCCCCCACACCATTACACCACCACCACCAGCCTGCACAGTGGTAACAAGGCATGATGGATCCATGTTCTCATTCTGTTTACGCCAAATTCTGACTCTACCATCTGAATGTCTCAACAGAAATCGAGACTCATCAGACCAGGCAACATTTTTCCAGTCTACAACTGTCCAATTTTGGTGAGCTTGTGCAAATTGTAGCCTCTTTTTCCTATTTGTAGTGGAGATGAGTGGTACCCGGTGGGGTCTTCTGCTGTTGTAGCCCATCCGCCTCAAGGTTGTACGTGTTGTGGCTTCACAAATGCTTTGCTGCATACCTCGGTTGTAACGAGTGGTTATTTCAGTCAAAGTTGCTCTTCTATCAGCTTGAATCAGTCGGCCCATTCTCCTCTGACCTCTAGCATCAACAAGGCATTTTCGCCCACAGGACTGCCGCATACTGGATGTTTTTCCCTTTTCACACCATTCTTTGTAAACCCTAGAAATGGTTGTGCGTGAAAATCCCAGTAACTGAGCAGATTGTGAAATACTCAGACCGGCCCGTCTGGCACCAACAACCATGCCATGCTCAAAATTGCTTAAATCACCTTTCTTTCCCATTCGGACATTCAGTTTGGAGTTCAGGAGATTGTCTTGACCAGGACCACACCCCTAAATGCATTGAAGCAACTGCCATGTGATTGGTTGATTAGATAA
The DNA here is from genome assembly GCF_036373705.1 of Amia ocellicauda. Classification (NCBI taxonomy): domain Eukaryota; kingdom Metazoa; phylum Chordata; class Actinopteri; order Amiiformes; family Amiidae; genus Amia; species Amia ocellicauda. The sequence continues at coordinate 22,704,853 of NC_089868.1, read as the reverse complement.
TTGCATTAATGAGAAATTGAACAGGTGTTCCTAATAATCCTTTAGGTGAGTGTATATATATATATATATATATATATATATATATATATATATATATATAATAATAATGGAAAACATAATATAGTTTGTAGTTATATGTGCACTTTTACAGCACTGCAGGGAAATACATGTGTGTGATGCCACCGCAATCTGGCATAGTTTTGCGTTAACAACCTAATTACTGGAGAACCAAATGCACCTGCACTGATTGGCTTTGCCCTGGATTAAGTGCAATTTGTGGCCCAATCTTCCCAAATTATAACCCCAGGTTTCCATTTGGTTGAAGGACTCGGACACTGACTGGTTGCCATCCAACTAACGAATTAGAGAGAAATTAATCTCTGTGGAGCAGACTTGTTTGTAGAACTTATCTGCAATAGTTTTCTTATATCAAATTAATAACATTATTGCATTCGAGAAGGCACCTGGAAAAAAAACCCTAAGCAATTGAGTTCAATTAGATAATTAAGTCCAAACCCTTAATCCTACTTGCCCCACAATTTATGAGTTATATCTGGCAAGAGAGAAAGAAACCCGAAGTAATTAGACAAGGGCTATGGAGAGCCATTTTCGGCTTCAATTCCAATTACAAACGAATTGCTTTGGGATCCTCCTGCGTGGTTTTCAATGCATCTTTTATTAGACAACCCTCTGGTACAGCATGTTCTCATTGGAGAATGTAATGTATAGTTCTAGACGAGTCATTTATAAAATATCAGAATTCAGAGCACACGTTTAAAATGCACCTCACCAAAACAGTTTCCATAGGTCTTGCTTTGGATCTAGGGGTGGAAGTGCAGGTTGCTTCAATATGTAGTTTTCCTGCATGACAACTCTTTATTACATTATAATACTATGATTTGAACTAATTTCTTCCTTTTTATCTGATTCATCTGGTTAAGAATACAGTTAAGTAAAGTAATTATCTAATAATCATCAAGAAAATTAAGTTTGCGGTTAGCTAAAAGGGTTGGATGTAATTGAAGCTCTCAGCCACCCACAGCTGTTAATTCAGATGTGTCACCTGGTGGCAGCGATCCATTAGATCGACAAGAACACTCTCGAAAACAAAGTTGCCATCAAGTTGCAAATTATATTTTGATATTGGGTCAGGCGATAGACCGAGGTCCCAAATGCTCAATTAAACCATTTTAATTAACTTGATTTTACAGTTCTCCAACAATCTTACTAATGACTTGCTCAATTAAATATGCTTTTTAAAAACTGCACAGGAATGATAAAACTTAAAGACTTGAGTCTGTATGTAATGGTTTGGTGCAGTATCCTAGTTTTCCACTGATTAACAAGTTTGATAGACATTTTGGATAAATAATTCACATTTTAACCGATTCTCATAATAATTAAATAAACAAACCGTCTGACTAGGAATGAATACCGGTTTACAAATAATCAGTTTCTTTAGTGTACAAATGCCACAAAGTCATCATTTAAACCATATATCCTTATACAAGAGTTGTTGTTATTATTCATTATTGATTTATCATGTTATATGAGACTTGAATTAATGTTTTGTTTGTGCTATATTCCTCTATACCTGCGAGTATAAAGTATATTTATAAATGTACTCTGGCAATGTTTCTGCTTTTTTGTTTTTTACTTTTATGAAGGTGTCCCTGCTTAGATAGAGAAACAAGATCAGTATTTCAGCAGTGCTGCATGTTTGCATCATTAAATTACCATTCATAGGCTGCTGTTGTTTTTATTCCAGCTGTGAGTATCAAACACCAGACAGAGAGGATGTGATAGTGTGTTTTTTCTCTCTCTCTATTTTTTTTTTTTTTTTTTTATGAACACCCGAAGTTAACTGAAGAGAAAAAGAAATCATCAGGAAAGTATTGGGCAACATAAGCAGCTTTATCCTCAACATTCACAGACAAATGTGTGGATAATATTTATAAACCTTTAAGCAAAGGTTGTGAGTCTGAACAATCATTCTACACAATGCATTGGCCACCATCTTCCTTCTTAACTGTTACAATCACATATAGATAACATCCTATAAACAAAATATATTACAGTTTTACATTGCAAAATACAATTGAGACCAATCAGTTTCCCTCCCTCTGGCAAACCACATTAGTATAATAAAAATAACTTAATGAGCCCAACATTTAGAGTCTTGTGCAGAAGTGGATGAATACTGAACTACAGCAGCATCAGTGTTGGCTGTAAAACGTACGCTTTGATGTTCACTTCGCCTGTTGATTTATTCCCTTGTGACTAGAAGTAAAGATTGAAGAATTGTTATTCACCTGACTTACTACCATATAAAATAGCCGGTCTCAGTCCTTCCAGGCTTTGTTACATGGCGCTGATAATGTTTCTCCTCTGAGACGGCCCACATTAGCCTATATTTAATAAGATGGTAATGAATGTTAGATGGGGTTTGACTTCCAGCATTGTTTATCCTCATTTTCCACTGTATAATCGTTGTGACTAAAATAAAATATTGTTTTCCGATGTGATTGGTGGGGCCGGGACTGCTATAACAAATAAAGTGTCCGGCGCCGTAAACACATTCATCTGAATAAGCTGGAGCCGCTGTAAGAGGCAACAGAACACAACAACATCAAAAGGCGTTTAAACAGTGCTGCTGGAAATTTATCCTGCCCAGATTTATCCAAAACCATGATTTTAAAAGCTTTTGACTCCTCTTAGTTGAAATGAAGAACATGACCAAACGGTGATGCTTGCTATGTTAAAATGGATTGTGAAAGGCATGCCTACTAGTTATGAACTGCACATCCATTCTCATATACATCTGTGTGGTATTTATTCTGGAATTCCTATGGTGTCACATCCCACCTTTGCTCAGTCCTTTGGCAACACTGAACCCCACGCATTTCCCATATAGCTTATCACCTGTCCCACCATTTCAGTACTTTGTAATCCAACACACTTTATAAAAACAAATAACTGATCACCAATGAGCTCTGCTTTGCTTGGAATATTTCACAACAGAGTGCGTTTGCTGGCCCCATGAGAAGTACAGTTACATACATCAGCCTCCAGGCTTGCTTCAAGCTATCCTCGCTGTGTGGACAGGGGGGTTTATAAGTCATAGGGCAGAGGCAAAACATATAGACCTTTTCATAATAAAGTATGTGCATGAAAGGGCTGCTACTTTCATTTGCATATTGGGGACTGATGCATGCTGGGAGCAGCCCCTCTGGCAGTTTGGTGGAGTGGGCAAACATGTAAATAGTTGCTACAGGGACTGAATTGCGTCAGAAAAAAATGTCTCCTCCGTTTCCCATTGGTCAGTGTCTCAGTTCAATAGCATGGTTGTCCATGCTTAAAAGCAAACCCCCACAGCTTAAAACTCCACCTCACTATTTAACACCACAATTGAATAATACAGCAAAACAAAAACAAAAACAATTGTAGTTCCCTAATGTGAAAAGATGTACACTAGGCTGACAAACAGCAATGATTGATCCTCTGGTTAAGTATGAGTGCTGAATGGATTGTTTATATATTAAAAGGTAATGACCTATGGGATTGCAAATGTGAAATCTTAAATTTATATGTTTTGTTTTTCTTTTTTTGCAGTTGCTTTTCTTAACTTTCTGCCCGATTGGTATTTCTTGATTTCCATCCAGTGGGACTATATATGTGGGCTCACACTCTCCATGAACACAATATCTGTCTTTTGATGATATACAGTGCATGGGGTGTTCAAGTGTATTGCAACCTTATATTGATGAAAAATAAAATGTACTTCTGCATATTGTTAAGATAGTTGGCTATGAATGAAGAAGACATTTTTGCTCAGGATATTCACACTGCCCCACTACTCGTCTTTAGGTTACATGTATTGCTTTATATCTCAGTACTTACTGTATGTGGTGATAGCTGAAATGTCAAATGTCAGCCCCATTGCTGCTTAAGTGGATAGACCTACCTATATGACTCAGTCACACAGAGTAAAGAGTAAAAGATCTGTGCTTTTGATGTGCAGGTTCTCAAATGTAAATAGACCTTAGATCACCATTATTTAAGTGCACTGACTTCATATGGCCTAAAATCCCTGCAGGGTTATACAACGTTATCTTCTGTAAGACACTAGCGCCATCAACAACTTACAGGCATTAATTATGAATCCATTAAAACAGACCGGATTCATCAAAAAGGGAGTCATTATGAGAGGACGATCCATTATTTCATTTCTTCTATACCGTCAAAGCTGTAGTGCCTTGTACATAAATGTATAGAGAGCAGGAAAGCCATCTGTTTATAGAAGCATATGGATGCGTTGAGAATTTTAATGCACAAAGTTAGTTTACATCCAGGAACATTTATTTCTGTGTTATTATGCCTACCCTCTCAAAGACTATTTCTCAAAGAAGCAACGTAGTGAAAGCCTGTGGAGTATTTTATGCACCTTAAACATGTTTCATACTCTTCAAAGCGTCTATGCCTCAGTAAGTTACAAATTATATAGGGGTGGATGGTGCTGGTAGTCTAAGCAATGGCGTGGAAAGGGGAGAACCCTTCACACCCTTTTGTGCTAATAATTGGCTACCTTGAAGCACTCTCTCACAGGAGGTGAGATGGCTCTGAGCCAGGGCCAGTTCACTTGGCACCGTGGCTGGGTGCTGTGATGCTCAGCCTTGGCAGTGGAAGAGATGCTTAATAAATTCAGCAGCTTGCCACCAGTATCAGCAATGTCTAGCACACAGGGAACTACACCCCAATGCCCAGAAGAGCAAACAGCAGGAGAGGTTATTAGGTGAACAATTTGCCTGGGACAATTGGAGGTTACTGGAGATAGCCAGAACCTCCCACGACTCTGAGAACCACTTCTCAAGTTGCCCCGTGCCTAGTCTCATGTGTCAATCTCCCGGTGGGACCATGTGGATGAGGCAGATGAGCTGTTTTTTGAGGTGGAGGCTCTTCACACTACCCAGCCGAGGTTGTTAATTGTGGAAATATTGTGCACGCCGTGATGGTGTCTCAGAGATACTGGATTCAGTTGACAAGGGTTGTGTCGTATAGAGTTTTATGCAAGGAGTTAGGCTGAGAGTGGTGGGAGTTCAAACAAGAGGTGACAGAGGAAATTAATGAAATCAAGGGTAAGGAATAGGTAAAACAACCGGAGTGGTTTTGAAGGGGGGATGGTGGAAGGCTGAAGTGGTGTTGGGATGCTAGTTTCACTATTGTGGAGTTCCCAAGGGGATGTAGGGTACTCATTAAAACACTGATACAGTAAAGTGCCTATACTGTAACGTAATCACTGCCATAAAAAGTCCCAGCCATCCAATTCCAGACAGAGGTCATGCTGAGACACTAGAGTCTGTACTTTATTTGATAACTGTAGTCAGCAGCACCAATATTTAATCGCCACAGGGACTTGAACATCGTCTGATTCACGGAGCCAAAATTATACTCTAACCATGAATACTAGGTAAACCGAAAATAGATGTAACCTGGCAGAGCACCTAAGATGAATTTATGGCCGCATAAACATAATACTTGTTCCCTTTAATTTACAGAGAGTCAAGTCCAAAATGGCATGGAGTAAACAATCACCTTTTCATTAATTAAAATAAATTAAAATACATTGACCGATGTAAGTGCCAGTTTTCGTAGTGCAGGACTCAGGCAACTGGAGAAGATGGACCAGAATCCCGACAACAAACAGTGCATTGAACCTCAATGGGAGTCTGCTCTGACTGTTTATTAACAGACTTCAGAGTATATAGTAGAGAACATGTCTTTATTTATACTCCTGGTGTGTGCTGCTGTTAAAGTAAATCACAAAGGCACGAGAGCGAATTACTACACTTCCCTGAAGCTCGGGTTGGTCTGTGGGTGGAGATGATGGCAGCAGGGTGTAATTCCAGGAAGGAGACCAGGTCAAGTCCACAGACATGTTTGAGAAGAACAGAGACAATAAGAGAAATAGAAAGACACTGAAGACAAGTTTCTTCTCAAAAAGCTGCTCAGGACCTATGAAGGGAAGAGACTTTATCTGCCAGGACTGCTTGCAATGTGAAGATCCCAGTGAGAGACTGATAGACTTTCTTTCCTCTCTTCCTTCTTTTTCTATTATTAATTTTGCCACTGCCAACTTATTTTATGGGAGAGCATTGAAAGTGTTTTATAGTTATGTTTTAGCTGAGCAATAGTTTATTTTATTTCTCATTAGGATAGAGTTTAGTGGTCTTTTATCACCCCTTTGATTAAAGGCGAGTTTATATAATTAGTTTTAGCTTTAATCCCCCTTGTAAGTATTGCTATTTGCATAGACTTTCTGCCCTGTGCTGTGTTAATTGTGTGAATTAATAAATGGAGTACTCCTTTTGATAAAAGCCTGTGTCTGTGGTGAGTGTCTTGAGATCACGGTCCGAGACTGCATGGGGGGCATATACTGGGTGCCGTGAGGTTCCCCTCTTTATTAAAAAAATTGGGTGGTGTAGTCTGTGTTGTAGCATTATGTTGGGTGTATTTTGATAAGAGCATTTTGGGCTCTGAGCTGAAGCACTGATCTAAAGAAGACCTCTCCCCCCCAAAGTTATCAGATTTCCTTAGCTCATCAGCTTGGAACTGGTTTGCATCAAAGTGACAGTTTTGGGGAGGATGGCACCGAGAAGAGGCCAAATAGGTTGGAATCCTGCTATGAAATGTCTGGAGAAAGTGGCCTGTAGGTGATAAAAACTCTTTGAAGTGGACGAGAGCCAAAATCCCGACATAGAGCTACGAACCCGGGCCAACCGGCATTTTCAAAAGATGGCATGGATTGACATCAGTCATAAATCAAGCCCCCCTCCAATAGGACACTGGGGGCTGAAACCGAAATCCAATCTCAAGAACTCAGGAACCAATCACCTATTGATCTGACAGACTATAAGGAACAGCGCACAGTCTCTCTCTCTCTCACCTGAACCAGAAACACGCTGCCACAGCTCAACCTGTAGCTCTGTTGCCAGAACCGGAACCAGAAACCAACCAAGTCTTTGCCGGCAACAGAAGAGTTAAACTGGGAGAAGGAGATTGAGCCGTACGAAGAATTCTTTTAAAGGACTTTATTAAATAAAGAACTTTACAGACTGCGCTGCCTGCCTGTGCCCACCTGATCAGTGGAGTTTTACAGCTGGACAATTGACTAAGTCGACTGAATACAAAAGTGTCAGTCATTTAAATAGCTATTTGAGTCTTAAGAAACTTGACCCTTGGAACAAACAGGGCCCTGCTTTCCTCAAAGACTTTGTCTTCAAGTAACTACAGTGGAACCCTGCTTACAAAGAAGATTTTGTGCACAACCTTGGGGCCTTCAAACCAGTGGAAAATCTGTTTGGAAAAGACTCTACATTCGCGAAACCCCAACTTCCAGGTGCATCGACTGAGTGGAAGTTCTTGGACAAAGCCGAACCGGACTGCTTTTGTTCCAACCACACGGACCTCGTGCCGTGTGCTGTTATCTGAGCCCGAAGCCAGAGAGGCCTCTCTGCGACGAAGTTCAGATAAGTTTAACAGTTTGGAGTTCATGATTCATGACATTTGAGAAATCAATTAGAAATGTTAATCTGTGATTCATAACTCTAGAATGTGTAATATCATTTAGTTTTCTTAACTATAAATGTGTGTTGCATTAAACTGTTTTGTTGCTAATTTTAGAAATAAAATCTGTCAACGCCGAGAAATATCTTCTCATTCCTGTTTAACTGTTTAGTCTGAAATTGACACAAGTTAATAGACAACAGATTATAGGTGGCCCTGCCTATCCTTAATCATTGAATAATAATCAGTTAAGGGAAATTGTGGTAACAAGTAATGATAGGATCTTTCTCGGCACCTAAACGTAAATGAGACTGATATATATATATAACGAGAAGTTACCTGACATAAATACTAACCTGCGTAGTTATTTAATGTCTGACTAATAATACTAACGAGAGACTCACCTTCGTCTTACTAACCGGTATTGTAGTCAATGTGTTTATAACCTTTTTTGTTTAACAATTTGTGTGATATCATATGCGATCCCATGGTCTTTGATTTGGTCACGGAAGTGATTTGTCTTTGATTTGTTGATCTAGAGTTGAATTTTAATTCGTTTTTCCCTTTTGTATAATTAGCATAGTGCTACATTTAGTCTTTGTTTTGAATAAATTTGACAATTTATATCTTTGGAATTGGTGTCTGCGTCCAATTATTACAGAAATTGAGTTCTACAAGATTCCAGGATTCGTGATAAGGTGATACTATAAATTCACTTCTTAAATTGAAATTTATAAGTGTACCTTACGCTACAGTGTCTTAGTTGTCACATACCACCCAAGCCACATAATTAAATAATGATAGGGTAGGGTTGCAATTTAATATGGGGTTATTTCCAACGTGAATATATGCAATACTACTCACCCAAGACTTTTATTCTGCCACTGTGTCTTTGTATTTAGACGATTATGAATTTCAAAATGATAATTCACTAATGTTGGCAATGGCATAATCTACAAACCCTCAAGGGACGATTTCAAAGCTTTCAAGGTCAAGGTTTAATGTGATTGATTTAGAGAAGAACAAGTGTATTGCCACTCTACAAGCTTGGCAATTTGAAGCAGTCCCGAGTCAAAAATATGACTTTCGCCAATTGCTGTATAATCAGCTGCCGTGTACATCCACCCCTCGATTGATGTTAATCTCATTATTGTTTCAGATTTGTCTTTATCTTGTCAGAAACGCCTTAAGGAACACCCATAGGCAAGAATGAAATCAGAATCAATATAAACCCAAAGACAGAATTAGTTACAAAGGGGCTCAAGTGGGATTTCCAGTAGATGATCCGGGCATGGTGTAGTTTTATTTAGTCTACATCTATTGTAGCATGGTAATGTAACCGTCAAAAACAAATGTTTCTTCAGGATTTCTTTTCCATTCACTAAAGCCTTTAATCCTTTTACCAAAGATGAGTATCTAATCAGCTAAAACAGCTATTAGTAAATGCAGAGTTTTAATAAGTTATGCTGTAACTAAATATAGATTCACATACTATACTTATAAAGTAATGTGACTGAATTTCAAATTTGTTTAACTATAAAATTACATTATAGACAGAAATTGTTACTTCAAGCTAATTATGAATTCAGTTATTTTGATGGCACTACTTATAAACTTATGTATTTTATCACTATTATTATTGCCAATTAACCATTAACCACATTCCAGTTAATTGCCTTCACGGCAGTTTGACATGCATTGACATAAATGATAACAAATGAACTGCAATGATTTGTTATGAGAGTAGAAATACAGTGGTGTTGCAGTGGAGATTGCCTATAAAGTCTATACATGGCCTCTGGATATTTACAGCACTGTTTGCTCCCGTGGTGCATAGTTTGATTGAATACCTTGAGGTCTCATGCCCAGAGGGATCAGAAAGGTCTAATGTAAAACCAATCCATCACATTTCTGAGAGTCCTATTCTTTAGGGTTACTCACTGGAACTACTGATATATATTCTGACCTCTGTCACTATTCAGTCAAGGCCCATCATTCTCAACCTTGAAATATTTATGACCATTGTTAGCTGTGATACAAGCTCAATCCCGAAGTCTGCAAGATCACTCAGTTTCTTTGGTATAGGGCATTACTGCAAATCTGAGAAGTATATTATCATTTTAACAACAGCATAACTCTATTAACAGAAATTGTATGTAACAGCAAGTATGAATGTTATAACACAAAAGCAAAACATTAATTACACAGTAATACTGTATAATAACATTTTAATATTTTGAATTTGTGTCTAGATTATTCGTTGTGTGAATTAGCATACAGGAAAGAACATTACTAGAAGAGTAGACTGCATCCCTTCATCCATGCCAATTTTCGTTTTCTAGAAACTGCAGTAAAAAGTAAAAAAAGTTGCACAGTTAAGATAAATATCTGCTAGTTTTGCATACAATATTTGTTCTACCTTTTCAGCTGTATGAAAAGCATTTATCTCCACATAAAGATGCATTTTGTATTCATTATTCATAGTAGAGTTTGTCTGATCAGTGGAAAGAGGTTCTTAAAATCTCTACTGGATGCTGTGTTTGGCGGAACCATGTTTTAGCACTCCTTTGATTTTAGTTGCTCCCTTTCTTATTATTTGGATCAGTTCTGCATACTTTGAACTCAGTGGGAAGGGGACATAATTATTAAAAGATTTTTTTCCCCAAGCATGAATGTGGAAATGGAAAACACGATCGGGCATTACAGTGTCGGCTGCTACTGTGGGCTGCACTACAATATTGAACGCTTGATCAAGTTTGTTCTAATCAACACATCCGGCTGTGAATCTAATGTCTCGAGTATTAAATTATAAGGATGCTAATGTAACCCCGTTCATTGTTATAATAGTCCCGAGTCTGGTACAATTTGTTTCCATAATGATCGTCGCTGTAGTAGTAAATCAGAGGACAAATATTCCATCTGAACAATGATTTACCTTTAAAATGGAATTACATCTAAGTTCTTGATGTGGTTTGCATAAATCTTACTTCCCCTTCCACTCCATTAACGTATTCTTTCAAGGCAGTCAGTATGAATAAAAGTCCTTATAAATTCTAAAAAACACCAGAAGCCACCGTCTGAATCTCAATCATGGGCACCTTGAGGTTATCGAGTTACTCCTCAATTACAGGCCTTCACTCTGTAATGCGTAAATTGCATTTTAAATATTAAACATGCTTGATTTTCTACCCCTGCTAAGGAGTATTACAGAGGTGCCCATTCATATTCACGAAATAAATTAAATATATTATTTAAAAAATGGGACAATGCTCTAATGTATAAAAATGAACAAGAAAAAGCAGGGCTTTTATAGTAAATTTATGCCCACTTGAAAAACTAAAGGCTTAAGATCTTCAGAATAATGAAAAACGGGCTAAAAAGGGCTGAATAAGCGATGTGTATGTGAAAGATTCTCAAAACAGGCTACAAACACTGTCCAACTCTCCCATAATAATCATCATCATCATTATAATCGACCACTTAAAACTAAATTGTAAAATTTGCCAAGTAAAAGGTCTAATGTGTTTGAATTCTCGCTCTGTCTTATCTTTTTGTAATAGATGTATTGTATTTTGGTTTCTGTAGGTCTGTACTCAAGTAAATGTAATGTATGTATCTGTTCAATTATATTATAGGAGTGAATTATATTTCATATTGTCCTAAACATTTTCCATTAACCCACACGGTTCGCAATGAGAGTCCCGGTTTAATTAAGGGAGTCAGTAAAACACAGAACCTCATTTAGAAAAGTTGTTCAGTCGGTGCACCACACATTAAATATTTTAGTTGAATTCTGATCCCCCCTCATTGTCAGGGACTTGGCAAAGATTTGAAAGTGCTGGTTTATTATTTATTTAAAAGCAGACAAATCTGTATCAAGTGTGAAAGTTGGACTCGCGGTGTGCGGCCCGTCTCTCTCTCAAACCAAGGATCCTATCAAAGTCACATGCATTATTAAAGGCCTGGGAGTTTGAAACTATTGTGTAGAAACTGCTTTACACGCCAAATTATTTTGTTGAGCTATTGTATTATAGAAACTCGCTCTGTTACCTTATTGTGCCCTTTTGACAGGTGTGAACACATTTATCTCCTTTTCATAACTGATTATAGTGAGTCCCTTTGTCAAAATTCTTTAAAACCTTACCTTTGTCATGATTTGTTTAAATTAATCATAGTTAAGTTAAACGAGTTAAGTCAATTTCGAAGTTTAGTCCACTTGGTTGGGCTCTGGCGTACACAGACCCCGAACTGGCTGAAGCAGTTATGGATGGCAGGATGATATTTCTTCGTTAACATTTTCTAGAACATTAAAAAACTATCAGAGAACACAAGATAAAGCAGCCTATAATAATTATTAATAACCAATCCACATTCATGAACGACATTGTGCTGAAACCAAGACTAGAATATCTTTACAATATGATAATCTAACAATAAGTAGGAACATATATACCTTCTTTACTTGTTTATCTGAAAACTGCATGAAAATAATAGAACATCTGTGCAAGACATTTTACATTGAACTCTTATTTACACTGCCAACAAAATGTGTTTTTATGATCAGATTCTGAAGATTGCAGATACTTCTGAACTGAAGACGGTTAAGAAAAAACGCTATATTGTTTTAGAATCATTTTGTAAGATATTTGTATGGAAATATGGAAAGGTTTGTGTTTGTATTCATATATTCTGCTATACTCTATTCTTTTGCGTTATATTATGGGTATATTATAACATTTAGCAGAACTTGTAGTGGGGGATTTGTCAAAGTCATGCTTTGATCTCAGCGTCTGACAACTCACTGCTGTTTTCAGATCGCCTGTTCACATGTCTTTTTAAAGTCTGATACCTTGCTTTGGTTCAGTTAATTTCAGAGTGACTTAGGATGTTTTATTATCACAAAAAGAGCTGTCAGATCAGACACGGAATCAGATTTCTGTACTTTTTGTTTTATTCCCAGAAAAATAAATCTCACTGGCACTGATAAAATAAAATAAAATAAAATAAAATAAAAAAAAATGCAATCTGTTACTTCGAAAGATTCAGAGAGAGTTTGAATACACTTAAGTAATCCTCAATTCCTTGAAATATGATTATTTTAAAATTATATGTATACCAATCCCTCTCCATATGGTACAGAGTGTCTAAACTTAGACAAGCTACATTGGAAAATAATGCAATTGTGGGAGTTTTGGAAATCCAAGATATAGGTTTTCATCAGCTACAACACCTACTGCTGATGCGCGGCAAAACCTTCAGGGTTAGGGGCATGTCTTCAATCCAGCAAAAACACAAAATTTATTTTTCTCTCCAAGAAATTATGATAATATAAATGCATGTCAAATGAACAACTCTATCATGAGCACATTTAAGTGTTACATCTGCCTACTTATAGTTATAAGATGTGCAAAGAAAGTATGTCAGATATTATGAAAATAATGTACCCATATACAATATTTATCTGGTGTAAAAAAGCTTTAACTTTCACTGTGATATTTTGCATATGTCAAATTGTCAACCTTTAAGAGTTAGGGGATACATTATCTATGACAATTTCAAATCCCAACTGACTGTTTGTCAATTATTCTTATTCCACTTGATGTGGAATGTGTTTAGTTAGAAATTAGTTAAAATAAAAAGAATGTACTACACTCAAAATGCTGAAATAGTGAGGAGCAAAATGTCTTGCCTTAATCCAGGAGAAAACAATACATTTGTATATGCAAACAAACAGTAGTGCCTGCAAATGAAAGCCTGAAATCATGCAATTTGACAATATATCATCTATGGAAGTAAAAGTCAGAAACTGATGTGTGTTTATATAAATTACATCAAGCAGAAAACATAACATGTGTAATAAATCTAAATTGAAATAAGCAGAGAAGATACAGGCACAATAGGCAGCCGGTTCATACAGGAGAAGCATGACAGAAATACTATCGATTTTCTTTTCTTTCAGGTAATAAAGCCACATATTGATTTATTGGCTGCAGACAGTTACCCTTAGCCTTTTCTTTTGTCCATTGCTTTCTTTCATGCCAAGCTGTCTGCATGCAGGAAATATTGATCTTTGCCTTATTGTACATCACAGGTTTGTATTCATTTCTATTTCATAAATTGTCCACACAATAAACATTTCAGATATTTTAACACTGAATGAAAGCTTACACATTTAAATATGCATCTGCTAATGACTAAATCACAAAAGCTGTGGGATAGAGGGATACAAATACAGTTCTCTTTCAAGTCAAGGATACTACCCAAAGAGGGATGATGAACACATTTTTGTATAACAAAGCTGCCTATTGGCTACTGCAGGCTGTCTCTCAAGCAGCCCTCTTCTTGTATAAAGACCATAACGTAAAGGATCAGCTGATCACGAGGGAACACAATAAAAGGATTGCTTCCCAGTTTATATGACACAGAGCATGGGAAGTGAAACTAGTGATCATGGCATTGAACTTTAGACTCGACCTTTGGACCACGACCTTGGATCATTTGCCTTCGCATTTATGACTGGTTTACTTTGTGTAGTGAGGGACCTGTTCACACTGTGTAGTGCGACACAAAAAGGTCTGCCTAATTTTGTTTAGTTTATTCACCATATTGAACCCCTGCACCTGTCACTCTCCCTCTAGTGCATTTCCTAAACCCCGCCTTCTGAGCCCTGACACCGCACCCAAACCCACATGGTGTCACTATAGATATAGATAGATATATATTCGGAATTATGTATATACACAGCAAGCAATAGAGTGGATGTGTGTGTGTTTGCCTTTCAGGGTTTTCCTCCACAGATACCTTGTAGTGAGAGAACAGCATCACTAAATCCCTGGTCTGCCACCCAGATCCACCTGCCTGGAGGGGCTCCTCTAGTGGCTTGACTTCTACTCCAGCCCACAGCTGCTGCTATAATTGGGTCTGCCTTCCTACAGGGCTCTAGGAGTGAGAGTTTATCTGCTCTCTTGTGCAGCACGCTTTGAGATCCTGAGACTCCATCTCGGATATAGATCAGCCTCACCGTTGCTCCAGCATACCCACAATCTGCCATCAATGACATCAATGAGGTTGCGAAGGTACCCCAAACTTTACCGCCTTCTTCATTGTCTTTTGTTCGCTGTATGGCCTTGGCTGAAATAGTTTTTTATAACAATTATCTTCACAGAAACGGCACTGAACCTGACATGCCTGGAGCAATACACAAAGCTGAAATTCACACAAGGGTTACACAATCTTGCAAATAGAATATATTTGGCATCTAGATAGGGCATCAGTTCAAATGTGATGATGGGTGTTTGCTTGTGGGATCTTTGGTGCGAGTTGCTTTAACTTGGAGATCTTATGATGCATAAGTATAGTTATACTGAGCATAACTGTTTTACAGTTTTGCTTAAATGGGTGAATCTTGGCATTTAAATCAGGCTCCACTGTTTGAGTGACCTTGGGCTTCCTATGAAAATGATATCCAGAGACCGCTCACAAACTCAGGGCACAGTCTGGAACGATACACATTTAAATTAACTATATTTAATTTCAAAACAGTGTGACTCCTAATGACAAATGGAAAGCACTAATCAGTTTAGTTTTTTGTGTTTTTACCATGCCTGTGGGCAACCAGTTGGTAAATAAACAAAATGGAAACCAAGTCCTCTTTTCCCCCGAGACACATTGCTTTCAAATAATGCCTGGGTATCTAAATTGTTTCCAAAAATAACTGGAATGTATATTCACTAGGAAGAAAACTACAACCAAGAATTGTGTTGCCTGTTATATTTCACTGATCAGGAACACATGCTACTTTCAGTGACTGACCCTTTGCAGATTTAAAGGGTGAATTTGAATAATTGTCCACTGCTGATACACACACACACACACCATAATTAATTGTATTTTCCATATAAAACACTTAGTTGTGCAGTTAAGCCTTGTTCACACTGGCAGATTGAAGTGACTCAAATCCTCTTTATGACTCACATCTGAATCAAATCTTTGTTACTTTGTGCAGTCTCAACAGGCATAAGCCACATGGAGTCAGATATTTCAAGATACATTAAGAGGTGGTTTAAGTCCAATTAAAATCTGATTCCTGGATTTGAAAATTGAGTCAAATTATTTATGTGCCCTGAAACTGTCTGAAGTACTTTTTCCTCTGTACGCGACACAGTGATGACATCATCACTTTGCGACACAATCAACGTACAAGCATGGAGGATCACACTGTTATCGCTCTGTGGACGCCGATGCCAACTTCGGCGATTGTGTTCCTGACCACGACTAGCCATCATTCTCCTAAAGAGACCTATAAAACTAATTTTTTCCGACCCTGAAGGAGAGTAGATTTCCGAAATCGTGTCTATTCATTTTATAAACCCCAGGGACACATGCCAGCACTTCAAGTTGGTCTAAGACAGAGAGAGATTGCTCTATTTACATCTTAACGAGGGGAGGAGCGCCACAACACAAGTTATTTTGAATGGTGTGTTAAAATACTATTAATTTTGTGAATGTCAACCTTATTGAACAACATTTTCAGTTCCAACAAAGATGTATTCCAACATATGAATGCCAGGGCCCCTGTGACCTTCGTTATAAACATCCACAAGCAGCCTGTGGACGGGAGAAACAGGAGAGTACCTATTGTCATTTGTTAACGTGAAAAATAAATGTCCAGCTCAGCAAAAGATAACTGTAGACAGAAACAAAGCATATTAAGGAAGGTGTCAGGTACTGAAGGTTGCCTTTTTCTTTTTATTAAATTACCTTATTTTTTTCTGAGGTTTTTGCTTGCTTAATGAAAAGAATGAGTTTTCTTTGTGGCAATGGCTGTTTGTATGCATTATGGATTTCTCATGACATTTTGAGTTTTAATGAAAACTGCTCAGCAGATGGTTCCCTTGAAATATCTAAGTGTACATCTATTTTGGTAGAAAGTCATTATTCTATATTTTGAATATGAAATATAATATATATATATATATATATATATATATATATATATATATATATATATAATACCAAGAAAAGAAATATAAATAAATTAATGGAAGAACAAACACAAAAGTGACATAATTGAAAGAGTGAGAATGACAGTGGACTGGACACATTGCAAGAAGAACAGATCAAAGATGGACAAAGAAATCTATCCTGGCTTTCCGTTACCAGTATTAATAGAATTTGTAGGTTTAGTCTTTTACATTCAAGTTATGGTTATTGATGTTGCATATTTCTATATAGTTTAATTTGGATCAGTATACTCATAAGCTTTTTAGGTTAGTTTTAATTTACAAACTTTTAGTATTACTTTGCATGTTCCAAGCAGATATCTTGAATGATAGATTGCCTTCTTGCAATTTCCCTCATGCATTAATCTGCTATGTTGTTAGAGGTAAAAAATAATTGACTGGATTTACTTGATAATACACAATTGCCACAGGGAAAACAAATCTGGTGATTTGTATTTTTTCCAATCTGCAGGAAGCTATGACAAAAAAAAAACATTTTCGTTTTAAAAGTTGCTTATATGATGGACTTGATCTGGAAGAGTGGTTTGTATATTACTTATAAACTATAATACACAAAGACACATAAAACCATTATTTCAGAACTAGGGGTACCTGTCCTTTAAGAGGAAATAATCACATGTAGTCAAATTATTTCTTAGCTTTGGTTGGAAAGTAATAGACCTAGAGTTCTAGACAAATTGAAACCTCTTCTAAAATTAATTCATACAGTCAACAGCAGGCAGTATGAAAGGGGATTCAGACAGTTGATTATTATTACAATGTCAAGCATGCTTCAATGACATTGGGAAGCCTGGTTTTATTTAAAATAAATTGATCCTCCTCCTGCAGAAATCATCTCCATGTTCTCATTCCAAGAAATGGTTGGCCAAAGAATAATATAATTTTGCTAGACATGAAGGCCAGGACGTGAAGCTTGAAGACGGTCAAGCAAAGTGATGAGAAGATTGGAAAAATATTGTAGTGGTAATTTTATTTCAGTGCTTAATATTTTCTTCTGTAAAAAGATCAATTTGAAGTATTTGAACTCAAAACCACAAAAAACAAACTTTGCAGAGAGCATAGGAATGATCTTGAACTGAAACTGGCTATTAGATCAACTGTATTAAGGACTTGCTCCAGCAAGCAATTCTTGAGCTTCCCTTGGTAAGGAGGTACATAACCAAGTAATCGTTTTTTTTATTTGTATTTTCTAGTTTCTACTTGGTTCTCTTCAGTGCTAAATTTCTCTTTCTGTACAAGTTGCAGTTAACGGTTTTCAGTTTGCATTTTGCAATATTGGATATCACTAAATGGATACTGTGAGCCAGCACCCACAAAGCAAAAACAAAATTAAGGAGCGTGAAATACTTTGGCTTAAATGCCCACAAACAAAACCCACCAGCACAGATGCCTACTGCAAAACAACACACAATGACTTCTCAGAGCACTCTTGACTTGTCTGCAGAGGCTCCTTAAAAAGGGTGTGGTCCTGGTCCAGGGGGCTAATTGACTGATTGTCCAACCAATCAAGAGGTAGAAAAGTGCTGCATTCTCATGCTGGCCAATCAATCAATTAAGCCCCCCAGACCAGCTCACCTGAAAAGTGTCTGAATGCGATTGGCATTGGAGCCCACCCTACTCACAGTGCTCATAAGACAGTTTTACTCCAGATTGTATATAGCATGGAGAGGGGTCAGCTGTCCTTAATTATGTTTGTTTGTTTTATTTCTCCTTTTTGTGTATTTGTGCTTGCTGACCTCAGCAGTTGAGAAAGATCACAGGCAAGTGTACTCTGTTCGTGAATGTGATTGACAGCCTTAAAAAGGTCAGAATCATCGTTCAATCTCCATTAATCACTTTTCTCCTAGAAACCGGTGCAACCGAAAAGTGCCTCCATATATGTATGAGCTATTTACAGGCATATAACAATGACTTATCACAAGCTGTCTCTCCGGGATGATTTTTACAGTTCTGACTCATAATTGCAGGATGATTTGAAGGTTGTTAAAACAATATAATTATAGGTTTCTACCTAGGGATTTTATAATGTGTCTCACAAGATGGAGGGATTACTGTTTTTTTTTTATCCTAAAATAATTAGCTTTTTTTCTGAAACATTGCAATAGTGTCTGGGCTAGTGATATAAGAGAGGACTTCTATACTGATATATATTCACTAGGCCACATTCAAGTTATAGTGCACCATATGTCATTATATACTAATCACTTTAGTTAATGCATTCATATGCTAAAGTATAGAGACATGTACTGTACCTCCAGCAGAAGAAATCCTGGTTGTTTGATCCAGCCAGCCTTGTCACTCAGCATGACACTGATTGCTCAGCTTCGATGAACTTGGATGTCAATTGCAGTTCCATCTGCTGATCCCAAAGCAGAAGCTTCAGCGAAGGCTAATTTGATTCAGGGTCAAACGTGATACCTCAGGCACTCGTGCTATCTATAAGTCGTTCAATAACACAGCTTGTATAGATTTCTACCATCATAGATATAAGTGATTTGGGAAAATGACACCTTGTGCTTTCGAGAGGATCGCCAGTGGAAATCAAGAATTCTGTTGCAACTATTCTTGTATAAATAATTTCCAAATGAATGATTAATAACTCAGGCCAAAAGTGAAGCTGACTGTGGGATAGACTGAAATCTTGAAAATTCACTGAAGATATTAAATCAGGAAATTGTATCATAAGATGAATATCTTTTAGGGTTCATATGTTTGATTTGAAGGAGAAACAGAAATGATTTCCTAGAACAGATATTCATTTATTTTGTTTGTTTGTGTCTGATTGTATCCTACGTGAATAGGATTGAAATCTGCTCGACTGCTTCCCGGCGATGTGACTCAGCAAAGAAAAAACAATAACACCACTGTCTTTATTGCCAAAGGTTAACAGTGTCTGTTCAGAAATATAAACTCAATGTAATTGCGACACACTTTGCTGTGTCAATTGGATTTATATTGGAGGCACAGCTGACAAATGCCTTTAGAGCTCTTGAACAATTGTGACATATAAGTGATGTCTGAAACAGCATTTCAACAGCTCCAGAGCTTACACATTTAAATGTAAAGTATTTGGGAAAAACTCATGAAAGTGGTTGGTAAACAAAATAAATGGCCCCAGAGAAGGACATTCATTCAAAAGGGCAAAATTCAAGGATGCAAGCCCACATGAACCCACAATTGTAAACACCAATATAGCATGAAATATACATTACCTTGTTGAAAGGGAATATATCAGGAACTTTAATATGTGCCTAAAGGCATCCTTTGGCTAAGCATTGGCACTGGAGACCAGGGGATGGGGAGTTTTTGACTGAGGATGCTTTCAGATTCAATCTTTCAAAGCAAAAGCAAAACATCCAAATGCAGGCCTCTGGAGGATGAAGACGGTGTGTAGCACAGATCCCATTCTCCATCTGAAATACCTGGTCTGGACAATCATTAATCACATCTGAATTGTTTATTATTACTGAATTAATTAATGCTGAAGCAATTCACTAACAGCTACACGATCTTCTACTAATGATGTGCAACAGCACTAAATCAACACATTAAACCTGGTACAATCGGCACTGAGACAACACGGCTTTATTATGGTGTTGTGCATTTGTCACTCGTTTGGGATTGTGGAGTTTGCAGGGCTTAGAGGTGTGTTTGAGACGCTGCATCGAATCTGAGCAAGGTTTGATTCTACATGCCTCCACAGCATGACACATCTTTATATTTCCTTCAATATTCAGATTCAATATCAAAATTCATGTTGTCTTAATTTGCATAATGTTTGGAGCACAAGAAGCGTCTCTTTCATCATTATCTGACCTTACCTTGATGCTTCTAGTGATAATAAAAAACATACACACAAACTAAGCTAATGCCAAACAATGCTGTGAGGCAATTTGCAAATTATTGCCTTAAGAAAATTCTAAATTATTAACATAAATATACATTCTACAGATTGGAATTGGTAAATAAAATGCTTTTTCTGCCATCCCCCCATGTCTTGTGTTACTTCTGAATATAAACTGTTTTTTAAACCGTATTTCCAAATAGTGAACAGCATCTCGGAAAGCAAACAAACTGCAAGATGACACGTACTTTAAGAAATATGTTAAGTTTATTCCTGTCACATTCTGTGCCTTTCCTTAACATAACAAAAATAAAAATAACAAAAACCTCTCCGTGAACTGCCTTGCTTGTGCTGAAATTAAGTTCTAAAAAGAGCATGCTGTTGGGAGTTACTGGAGTGCAAAATGTATGTCATGTCTTCACTGTGTGATCTTCAATGGCATAAAGCCTTTTTTATGATTAAAAAAATACAATGACTTTCCACCTCATCCAGCACAGTACTGTGGGTTTTTATGTCCTTGCTCAAATCACTTTGCCTGACCTGTAATAAGCTATTTGGCATACCAGCAGTGTGGTAGAATTATACCTGAATATTGTGGCAGAGTCCATTTTGCCTACAGGGTGTCATATATTTTCTGACAGGCCTTGGTAACATGAAGCACCTTATCCAGTGAACCAGCTTCACAAGGCATTATTTATAGAGTGTAGATATTTCCATGTACTCTACATATACACTCACCTAAAGGATTATTAGGAACACCATACTAATACTGTGTTTGACCCCCTTTCGCCTTCAGAACTGCCTTAATTCTACGTGGCATTGATTCAACAAGGTGCTGAAAGCATTCTTTAGAAATGTTGGCCCATATTGATAGGATAGCATCTTGCAGTTGATGGAGATTTGTGGGATGCACATCCAGGGCACGAAGCTCCCGTTCCACCACATCCCAAAGATGCTCTATTGGGTTGAGATCTGGTGACTGTGGGGGCCAGTTTAGTACAGTGAACTCATTGTCATGTTCAAGAAACCAATTTGAAATGATTCGACCTTTGTGACATGGTGCATTATCCTGCTGGAAGTAGCCATCAGAGGATGGGTACATGGTGGTCATAAAGGGATGGACATGGTCAGAAACAATGCTCAGGTAGGCTGTGGCATTTAAACGATACCCAATTGGCACTAAGGGGCCTAAAGTGTGCCAAGAAAACATCCCCCACACCATTACACCACCACCACCAGCCTGCACAGTGGTAACAAGGCATGATGGATCCATGTTCTCATTCTGTTTACGCCAAATTCTGACTCTACCATCTGAATGTCGCAACAGAAATCGAGACTCATCAGACCAGGCAACATTTTTCCAGTCTTCAACTGTCCAATTTTGGTGAGCTTGTGCAAATTGTAGCCTATTTTTTCCTATTTGTAGTGGAGATGAGTGGTACCCGGTGGGGTCTTCTGCTGTTGTAGCCCATCCGCCTCAAGGTTGTACGTGTTGTGGCTTCACAAATGCTTTGCTGCATACCTCGGTTGTAACGAGTGGTTATTTCAGTCAAAGTTGCTCTTCTATCAGCTTGAATCAGTCGGCCCATTCTCCTCTGACCTCTAGCATCAACAAGGCATTTTCGCCCACAGGACTGCCGCATACTGGATGTTTTTCCCTTTTCACACCATTCTTTGTAAACCCTAGAAATGGTTGTGCGTGAAAATCCCAGTAACTGAGCAGATTGTGAAATACTCAGACCGGCCCGTCTGGCACCAACAACCATGCCACGCTCAAAATTGCTTAAATCACCTTTCTTGTGTATATATACATTCACCTAAAGGATTATTAGGAACACCTGTTCAATTTCTCATTAATGCAATTATCTAACCAACCAATCACATGGCAGTTGCTTCAATGCATTTAGGGGTGTGGTCCTGGTCAAGACAATCTCCTGAACTCCAAACTGAATGTCTGAATGGGAAAGAAAGGTGATTCACTGTGCAGGCTGGTGGTGGTGGTGTAATGGTGTGGGGGATGTTTTCGTGGCACACTTTAGGCCCCTTAGTGCCAATTGGGCATCGTTTAAATGCCACGGCCTACCTGAGCATTGTTTCTGACCATGTCCATCCCTTTATGACCACCATGTACCCATCCTCTGATGGCTACTTCCAGCAGGATAATGCACCATGTCACAAAGGTCGAATCATTTCAAATTGGTTTCTTGAACATGACAATGAGTTCACTGTACTAAACTGGCCCCCACAGTCACCAGATCTCAACCCAATAGAGCATCTTTGGGATGTGGTGGAACGGGAGCTTCGTGCCCTGGATGTGCATCCCACGAATCTCCATCAACTGCAAGATGCTATCCTATCAATATGGGCCAACAATTCTAAAGAATGCTTTCAGCACCTTGTTGAATCAATGCCACGTAGAATTAAGGCAGTTCTGAAGGCGAAAGGGGGTCAAACACAGTATTAGTATGGTGTTCCTAATAATCCTTTAGGTGAGTGTATATATATATATATATATATATCATCTCCAAAACTCTTCACGGCTACCCTTGAAGAAGTGTTCAAGGCTTCGGAATGGAATCAAGATAGATGGAGCTTTGTTGAACAACCAAGAGTTTGTCAACAAACATCGTCATCTTTGCAAAATCACCCAAAGACTTGCAACTACAAATTCAAGAATTCTCTCTCGAATGTGAGTAAGAAAACTGGACTCAAAATTACCTTGAATACGACCAAAAGTTCAACAACTGTTAAGACTAGGAGAGCTGAGGTAGAACAAAAGACACTCGAAGAAGTCAAAACATATGTCTACCTTGGGACTCAACGCAGAAGAAATCTAAAGAAACATGACAACATTTGGAAAAAACTGGCATGTTATTAAAAGGATATGTAGCCATATGTTTAAATAGAAAGTTATTTCACTAATGCATACTACCAGTGCTCATGTATTGCTCTGTAAACAAAACAAAGCAGCATGGAAAGATGCACACTTGGAATTACAAGAAGAGACTGAAAAACAAGTAAATAGATCCAAGAACAAATAAGGGCACTGGGACAGACCAAAGGTGCACAAAAGAAGCTATAGGATGGATCCCAAGAGATGAAAAAATACATAGATGATGTAAAAAGATGGGAAGATGAAAAAAGAAGATGTGCTTGTGTGACCTGGAAAACAGATGGTGTGAATCAAACCAAGTGGAGGTCAAAAAGTCTAGTGATCTATATATAATATCCAGGACCTATTCAATTGATGCAGTGCGAACAGACTGAAAGAATACAATCCTTAAATGTCTTGCTTCAGATGTTTTCTTACTGGAAAAAAATAAATGAATCACTTTAGTTTCAATCACATGGCTTCACTCACTTGAATTTCACAAATAATAACTCCACAACACACACACACAAACATATATTTTATATATATATATATATATATATATATATATATATATATATATTCTCCCACTGATGGAAAATAAAATTTCATAATATCAATACCGAACAGAACATATAAAAATTACAAACAAAAGGCATCTATAAAGAAAATGTACCTTCATTTGGTCTCAAAACTTACAAATTACTATATTTTGGGTTTTTATGGTATATTAAGTGCACTGTTATAAATCTTTTACTTTCATATCCTTTATTGGCCTTTAGAGCAGCATGAACACACGACTGGAACCCCCACTTTATTGAGTTTTTACAGTGTGCTTCAGTTGTTGTTAACTACATAACTTTGTGGTTTCGTAGTCCAGAGAGTTTGGCAACTTGGTACTGAACGTTTGCAAAGACGAATGTATCCGGACCACCTCGCTGGCTGTCAGTTTTAGGCGGTGCCGGAGAAGACAGGCGAAGAGATCCAAGCGCTGCTGACCAGGCGGAGAAAGTCTATTTACACGGTCTCGGATCTCCAGCAGCTGTAGTAACGCCGAGTCCTGTGATCCCTGAGTATAGGGGTAGTCCAGCTGTAGGATCAGATCTCTAATGGCTTCCGGGTCAAAGTGCATGCTGTAACCAAACACCTGTATGCTGTTGATTTTCATGTAGCCCAAGTTCCTTGACGGGTCAACGAACTCCAGAGGTTCGTAATAAACACTATCATTGCCACTGGTGTGCTGTGTCTTAACACGACTCCTCAAGTAGATATGAACTGTTTCAAAAAAGGTTTTCCACTTGTTTCCAAGGGTTAAGGTCCAGTTGAAGCACTCCAGAGGCAGCTCAATCTTAGTCCGCTCCCAATCGGGAAAACCGTTCTCACTCACCGGCATGTACCAACTCTCGGAGTGGCTGCCACCGAACGGATTGACGTACAAGGAGAGTACCGGCTCTAACGTGCTGTTTTTGGTGACACAAATCTGAGCCGAGATACCCAGGAGCATGTGGACAAGATTGGACTTGTACTTGTTGCTCTTCAGGGTGAGGAGCATGCGTTTCCTCCAGGAAGGGTCAAACCAGCTGTTGAGGCGCATGTCATTGCTGATGAAGATAGCATGGACCTCTAGCCTTCTGTCGGCTTTTTGCAGGAGGTATTTCAACTCCAGATCCTGCAGGTCCGTCTCAAAACCCAAGTAGTTTTCGGTGGAGTCGGCGACCAGAGGTTTGCACGTCCCTTGGCTCAGAACGTACCCAGAGTTGCAGCTCCCACAGCGGGTGTGGTTGTCCGAAGCACAAGCCGCACACGCATGTCCTTCTCCAACTGAACATGGTGTAGGCAGCTGGCAGGAGCTCTGGCCATAAGCACAAGTGCAGGAGTGTGTTTCTTCGGAAAACATCCCCAGTTGATTGTTCTCTGAGCAGTAAAGCAATGCCTGGAAGTAGCTGAACCAGTAGGTCTGTGGTCTGCAAGGGAAATCAAGGGACATAGTGTTTCAATGTATGAATAAATACAACATACAATATAATAAAAACAGTATAAATATCATTACGTATTGGGTCTCCCTCTAAGAGTAGTATATATTTGTATGCCTATGATAAAAAAATCGGGTCACACTTTAGATTGAGGTGCTGCTTATGAATGATTTGTAAATTATTATTACATGATTAATAGATACTTTATAAAGCATGAATAATGTATTATAAACTAGTTATACTGTAGTTATAGCAGTCCATGGAATGGTCACAACGTTTAACAGGTAGCTAAAAAGTGTCCCTTTTCACTACTGCTTTGACACATTCCTAATAAAAAAAAAATCAGTTTTGAATCATGATTTCTTAATCAAAGGCACACTTTGTAGCTACCTGTTCGACTGTGGCCATTCTATGTATTGCTATAACCGAGTTATAACTAATTTGTAATGTAGTATTATAAGTATCTATTAATCTATTAAACATTTATAAAAATAAATTGATATGCAGCACCTTATTATAAAGTGTTACCATTTTGGGTTTAAGTTCTAAAGTTGAAACTATGATTCTTCTTCCACTGACAGATTTGTGGTACAGTAGAAAGTAGGCATTTTGCCCTAGAACCAAAAATCAATCATCAATGTGAGCTGCAACGAATGAGCCGTTGGGAAATCTTTCAAGCATTGTGAACAACTCTGAGGCAACGGAAGCCAGTTCTTTATCATAGTTTTTGGCACTTTGTTTTGGAAAAGTTATACTAATTGCACATCTATGCAAAGTAAAAAGTAAACTTGAAATATGACCGCATTACTTGAAGAACCTTTTTTCCAAAGATGAGTAACTTCAGTAGTCTCGAACACACTGCGTTTACCTTTCCCGTGGTAAAATAATGTGGGGCTGCTTCTGACATCTCTTGCTCAGACTAAAGAGCTTGAACACCACTCTCTGAGCCCTCCTGAACAGTGCTTTCATGCTGTTGTCGAGCTGATCGTACCGGCGCTGAAAGCTGATGTCCATCGACCACAGATGTTGTATCGTTGAAATGTTTAAGAAATAGTTCTGTGGTAGTCTTGTCAGAAACATTTTAAATTCATCTGTTAAAATAAAAAATATAATAGTTTACCGCAGCTGCAATATAGTAGTAGTAAAGATTTTTTTTTTATGAATACCGCTACTATTACTACTACTGCTAATAATAATATACAGAGTTACTCCCCACAAATGTAGCATCAGTGTGGCACAATTATGTTTGTTTTTTACCATTATAATATTAGATTTCAGATAAAAAATGTTAGCTAGTTCTTTAATGTAAGTTAGTATGCGGAAAACAAAGAAAATACAATGTTTCAGTTGATTCTCATCATCCAAATTATGTGCCATCTTTGTGTTATGGTTTTAAAGTCCTGTGGGGGATATACTGTATGTTTTAAGTTATTTACTACCTCTCCGCTATCTGTAGTAATCAGGGTTAGGGAACAATTCTCTGTTTCTGCCTGCAAACAGCTTACTTTGCAACTGTGTGCAGTTTGCTGACGGAGCAGCTGTTCTGAATCAGTTTGATATCCTCCATTGAAGGGTACATTTCTGCTCAAGAACACCGTATTATGCAGAATGCCTTCTGTACTCTTGAAAAATAATAACAAACTTTGAACGTAATTGCACTATTTAACAAAATAATAAAATAACAAGGATAAAATCTGCCATTTTAATTTAACTTCAGCAATAACAGTCACAGCAAGATGACCTGGAGTGGCAGTATTACCTAAACATTATGCCAAGTACGCTTATCCGTTTGCGGTTATTACGGCGCTATTCGAAGCGCGGCTGGAAATAAAATCTTTTTTATGGTCGATTAATCTTGCTAGACATATTGCAAAACAAACCGTGCAATACCAATGACGTTTATCTGTCATGTTTTAAACATGTTTTAAGAATGTGTCAAATGCTGTCATTGACAGTAAATAAATCAATGTTATTAATTAATCAAATGAGTTATGTATTGAGATCCTGAAGAATGCACTTTTTTATATGAATTAACTTCTTAGTTTATGTTTGTTTGTTTGGTTGGTTTGTTTTGATAATATTTTTAATTTTCTCATAAAAAAATTGCTTTCAAACCACTAATTGGTATGCATAATTATAACACTATGCATAGGTCTTAGAAAAAGCTCAATGCCGTTGTGAAATCTGAATAACACCACCTACATTCAATTCCATATGCAGCTGGTAGATTATTTTAAGAATGGACTCGGCTTCTTACAAAGGCTGACCTTTAAACACTTATGTAAAAATAACTAAGTGGGCCCCCGCCATTAAGTAGTGTTAAAATATTCCATAGTGAATGCTTTTATTTCAGAGAATAAGAACTTGAATCTTAAATCTACACAATAGAGTAAAATGGAAATGGATTTTTTTGTTTTTATTTGCTTGGGTATAAATAACATACATTTAAAACAATATTGTAAGCATACACTACCGGTCAAAAGTTTTATAACAGCAAAATTTTTCCAGTTTTTATTGAAATGTTTAATTGAGTTTAATGGAAATCAAATATTGTTCGGACAGTTCTTCCTAACACTGTTGCAGAAGTTCCCACAAATGTGTTGCACTTGTAGGTTGCATTTTCTTTCACCTTTCTGTCCAGTTCATCCCATGTTTTGGGTCATTATCTTGCTGTAGGATGAACCGCTGACCATCTAGGTGTATAACAGAGGGTATTGCATGGCGCTGCAAAATGCTGTGGTAGCCATTTTGGTTCAGAGTGCCACTCACTCTTTGCAAGTTGCAGACTCTGGATCCAGCAAAAGAGCCCCAGACCATCATGCTTCCTCCTCCGTGTTTGACAGTTGGTGTCACACACTGAGGAACCATCCTTTCACCTACTAGACAGCGTACAAAAACCCTGAACCGAAGATTTCAAATTGTGATTCATCGGCCCATAAGACCTTATTCCAGTCTTCAGTAGTCCAGTGACGGTGCTTCATGGCCCAGGCAAGCCTCTTTTTCTGATTTTGCATTCTTAGCAATGGCTTTCTTACTGCCACTCGACTGTCAAACCTGCAGCTCTAAGTCTTCTCTTCACAGTTGAAAGTGAGACTTGCTCACTTCGACCAGTGTTCAGCTGTGCTTGAAGCTGTTGTCCTGTGAGCTGCCTATCACGCAAGATGTTGACTCTCAAAAATGTGTCTTCTGATTCTGTTGTGGCTTCGAGTCTGTCAGATCTCTTCCTGTCAGAGTTTCCTTCAGTTTCCAAGTGCCTTTTGATGGTGTAGGAAACTGTACATAAAAACTGCGCTTAAATTTCAATAAAAACTGGGAAAATTGGGGTGTTCTAAAACTATTGACCAGTAGTTTCCATATATAAGAACAGTATCTTTATTTGCCATTTTCAATGTAGTCGTGTTTCACTTTGAAATGGAAGACATATTAAGTCAGAAAGCACGTTTCTTTTGTCTGCACATCTTCGCGTTTCCTTATCTGTCTTTACCTGAATCCTCGAATTCTTTGTAGAGAGTGCTCCAGGTTTCAGTAATCCGAAGTAAGCTGTCCTCCATTGCTTGAATATCCATGTATGGACAGTTGCATTTTGGGAACTTGCGGTCGCACCTGCACCAGCAATCATTACCCTGACAGACAAATCCCCCCTCGGAGTTACAAGCGATGTAATTTAGCGCGGCTTGCACGAAGCGCTCCTTCAGGTAATCTGGCAGTAGGACTTGCAGACCTTATGAATAAAAAGAATACAGGTTTTGTTTGATTGCTTTTTTCCCAAAGAAGCAATCTGATTAATATGTGTATTATTATTTATAATAATAACAATAATAATACAGGCTCCCTCTACAAACTTGTTTCATGGGAGTATGAAAATGAACACTATATAAATGAAGGTGCACTCTTCTGTAAACAATACAACTATACTTAACTATAACTCATGCCTGCTGTTAAGGGTTGTACATAACACAATATTATCAGAATACCAAAGTTATGCAGAATACAGATCTTCCAAGAGGATAATTGTATATGAATACAGTATGCATTTATTATTTGTATCTCTTTTGCTAATCTTACCTTTGACGTTCATTCTCAATTTCACTTACATTTAAAAAAAACATTTCTCTATATATAAAGGTGTTTTCTTCTGTTACCCTGTAATAGGGAATAAAAATAGACACTCTGAGTCAGGAGGTTTCGATTTATTTTCAACAACCCAGACTTTCTAATTTGAGGCCATATTGCATTCTGAGCACAATTCATACAGAGGACATTTCCACAACATCCTCATCCTAAGACGGGTGCTGAATTTGATTTAAGCTCCAGGCTTCAAAAGCAGCGATACCTACCCTGCAAATGAACTTTGTTTTCCGGACTCTGAACCAGAACAGAACTGACAGAATCGAGGTTGTCATAGTTACTGCACCCGAGGGGGCCCGTTCGCATCTCGGTCACCTGGATCACAAAGCAAACAAACAAACAAACAAACAAACACACAAAAACAATATTTAGCCATTTTTCATTTCTGCAAACTGTGTAAGAGCAGCAGCAGCCACTTCTGTATCTGTTAGTCTGCCCTCATGCCCGTACTGCTTAGGAGAGGGCTTCCTGTCACACCGATATTTAACTATACATGGGTTGACTGACCTTTCACAAGGATCCATCAGGGATAGGTAACAAATAAAACGAAACTTAGGGGAGTCAATGTCCTCTGATCGACCACAGGCCACAGCTGGCTGCCGATTTAACTCTCTGGGAATTAAAGGCCAACTGAACAGCATTTCAGCAAAGCATGATTATTAATTAAAAACACTCCTTACTAGTATTCAGATGATGATTTGTTATGTCAAATTTGGAGACTCCAATGGTTTGCAATTAATAAATAAATCTTCACTCTGCTGTAGCACTGCTGAAAGACTTGGCTTTCTGTCCCTGGCAGATTATCTCACACACACAGGGAGCAAATGAAACTGCCCCCGAAGCTCCTAAAGAGACGGGAGAGAGGTGTCTCAGGGAGGACAGGATGGTCCTCGTACGGGGAGAGAGCAGAGACAGATGGGATATAATAATGTAGTCCTCGTTAAAATGTGAGCTCCAGAATGCAAAATAAACTTCTCCTGACTACTAGTTAGTCAGATGCTAATTATGTTTTCACGCACTGCTGTTCAATTGACCTTTTTCCCTTTCCAATGTTTTAGTTTTTCTCATTTTTATCTTCGGCTGGAACTGAAGCGTCTTTGATCTTTTCCTGTTTGTGCTGCAGGTGGAAATTAATTTAAACTTTTGTTGATGTGAGATTTTTAGGCAAT
Organism: Amia ocellicauda; assembly: GCF_036373705.1. Classification (NCBI taxonomy): domain Eukaryota; kingdom Metazoa; phylum Chordata; class Actinopteri; order Amiiformes; family Amiidae; genus Amia; species Amia ocellicauda. Next base: position 22,674,281 of record NC_089868.1, on the reverse strand, counting down.
TGCGTTCATATTTTTCTTTTCCATTTGGTTTAAAGTTTTTTGGGATTCAAATTTCCTCCGAACTAAACATGGCAAGACTTTCATCAACAGACATAAAACGTAGCTAAACCGCAGCACAGGAAAACTAAAAAAACAAAACACATTTTACTTTCATTTACATTCTTCTTCTTCTCTTCATTGGCCTGTAGATGCAATTATATCTCTGGACAGTGTGCTGCACCTTTCATGTCAGATATGGTTGCTAAATAAAGCTGTCTGTCTTCTTAATGATAATAGTCTCACTGTGCAGGATGATATTGAACACCTATATGAGCCTATTTTTTTTTGTTCTGAGAGGGTAGTCTATTTCAGGCTGTGAGCATTGTATCGATTATAATTACTTCATTATAAATATTCTCTTGCAACTACAAAGAGGGTTTTTTGGCTCTTGTTCGTGGTGCTTAATGATGGTTTAAGGTTTCTGGCCCGTGTTAGATGAAACGTTGCAATAACCTTTCTTGCAAATTCCTCCACTGTTCTCATTTACTGTTCTCTGTATCTCTGTTGCCTATTTTAAACATAACTAGTTGACTCTAAATGTGCCAGTGATAAGTACTGTAGCACACTCTTATTAATGCACTTATCTTCTCAGATTTAACCTGTCAGATGACATTTGATCCAGGGAGAGAAACACAGAATGCTAAGAAACTGCTTTATCCTTCATGTTGACATATGTAGATAGTACAGAGATTCTCTCTATTCTCTAATAATAATAATAATAATAATGTCCAACCAGATAAGAAAGCACAGTTAAAACTATTGGACTCTCTCTCTCTCTCTCTCTCTCTCTCTCTCTGAAAAGTTAAAGGCTGATAGGGTCATCCTGAAAAGTAACCTGCGATAGCATTTTGTTCTTTCTCAGAATTACTGCTTCTGAAACCGCTGACATCTCCCAAGCCACACGAAAGAAATTAGTTGACTGCAAGTGCCAGGTAATTGCTTTTTAGTTTCATAGGTTTGATAAATCATATCAAATATTGTGACCACTGCCGATATTACATTTTTTTTCGTCCTCTGTATTTAGCGTACAACCTACTGAGCATCAGGTTATTTAAGTGAGCCCGTTTCTTATGAACGCAACAAACTTCCCCTGTCTTATCAGCTTCACATTTAAAAGGGATACATTCTGAGGAAGGAGACATAATTGATCATCTCATTAACTTAAAGCTTAGATAACAACTCCATTATTGGGATTGGAGCGAACACAGTAAAACCTTTTAAGAAAGCTTTTAACACCAACTTCTTAATTTTTCCAGCACGGTTAACCATTCTATTTAATTTAATAGAAGATAATGATTTAATTTAGCATGTTCATTATTTCATTATGCATTTTATATTTGTGTTGTAATGAAAAACTCTGTGTTCCTGCCAACACTATGTTCCTGCACTGCTTTCAATGGAAGAGCATTATATATCTCATCACCAATTTAGTGGGTACAATATGACAATGCTGCTGAGCAACAAGGGATTCTCAAATAAAGCCTTTTCAGCCTAAAAGTAGTTTTTATAATGATATATATGTTAAGAACTGTTTGTGATTTTGAATAAAATGTTGTTTTTGTTCATAACATTCGTTCCAAAGCAGTCCAAGTCAATAACAATTCTAAATGAATACTCCTGTATCCGATTGCTTAAGAATTAGCCTGCGCCATGTTGTTTACTCCCATTCACGTGTTCAAAAACATCTAGTGAACATGGATTATCTCAGTTCACTCACCCCATCACTCACTGCACCCTACTCAGAGTGAGGCCAAAGTGACGTGTAATAACCCAAGACACCGAAGAGACATAAACCACTATGACAACTGAGACTCCACGTATAATTACTTCAAGCTATATGATAATTTCCTTCAGGGATGGTACTAAAGGTCTTTTTTTCGGTAGACAGTAGAGCTGTCAGACAATGCCGCGGCCGGGGGCAAGGTTTTGATCATTTGCAGGAGTTTAGCAGACCCCCGAAGACAAATTATGACCAAGCAAATAAAGAACATCAAAACCACGTTAAATATGGTGTCATAGCAATTTGGATTTATGCCACAGTGCAGCTTTCATAAGGCTTGTTACGAAAATAAAATAATAACCGTTCTTGCATAAATTAAACAAGACATATAATAATAATAATAATATACATACCTCCTGGCCCTTACACCTTTTTGATATTGGTAATTCAAGACACACACGTTAGCATTATTAGAAAATGGTAATGTATTACAATTTAATTTGATATGTATACTTACATGTATACATTATATATAAGAAAAAGAGAATCGCAGAGTGAGTGAGTCAGTCCGGAAATTGTAAATGATGCAAAATGCCCCCTAATGTACAGAGTAGCTCGAGTTATTATTTCTACCCAAGCAGCCCAAGCAGAGCCTTCGTGCACTGAAGCGTGGTGACATGGTGACAGAAGTGGGATCAAGAGATTCTGGTCTGAAGTCCCAACACACCGACTGACTAACAGGCTTTTTCACAGAAAAAAGCTGATGTATTTGATGCCGTATAACACAGCATGGGGTATCGCCTTCTGCATAGCCTGCACTAAATCCAGTATGAAATCCATGTGGCAGAATGCTTAATTCGTTCTCCGCCACAAAATTCTGTCATCTCTCTGTAGAAATATGAGCTCTCTCTCTCTCTCTCTCTCTCTCTCTCTCTCTATATATATATATATATATATAAATATATATATAATTTATTTATTTGTTCCCCATGCCTTTAAAACACCCCTGATTCAGCTCAACAAGCCTAGGATCTCTTAACCGATTGAACGGACATGTTGGAAGTGCAACATCAAAACTGGTTCTACTGATTACATAAACACAGAATTGCACATTCAGTTGGTAAACAAACTATATTTTCAGTTATTTTATTTATAGAACTGACAGGATCCAATCCCTCACTGTGCCCACTGTCTGGAAAATTGCAGATTTCTGTCCTCCTGTTTTAAAACGTACATTCGTTTCACACGCTCAGGAGAGACCCCTCACCATAGTGCATCAGATACACCAGCTTGCACCGCCCCCGGTACCGTGTCGGCACTCCTATGAGTCACATGTCCCCATGAGCGACAAAAGAGGCAGCTGGCTCTGCATTGTACCAGTTAAAGCAGGAAGAGGCGGGGTCAGCCTGAGTGACAATGGCCTATATGAACAACAATATCCCATCCCCGTTGGGTAGTGTTCTCAATTTGAAAGATAACGTCATGTTACAAAGGCTGTGTAAAATTACAAAGTGGTAACATTTAAACCCAGTATTGCAGAAACTCCATTTATCTAGATAATTGTACCTGCAAGATGAATTTAAGGCAGATTGGCAGAACAATTTGGAAAATCCTTACAGTGTGCCCATCTGTCTGCCGCCTTTCCCCGTGGATTCCCTCCTGACTGCTCTCAATCCAGTTTTTCTCCAAAAGCAAACCTTTATCATGTATTTATGTGATAAACGTAGAAGGCAGCTAGCTAAAAAATTGGTATAAATGGGTTTTCTAAGAGAAATGTAAGAGTTATTTTTGTGGCAATTGATTCTATATCTTTGAGTTGCTAAATTGTAAAAAAAAAGTTCTAGATATATATTAAAAAAAGAAAGCTATGGGTTTTAAAGTTGATTTCTTTCCAATGCACCACATATTGAAATTCAAAGGGAAAAGCAGTCACCACTACACTAAAATAGGGTATTTCAGTAACAATGCAAATATCTGGACTTCATTGTGTATTAAAAACCACAATGAAGAATTTGTAATTTTTATACCACAACATCTGAATTGTGATGCTTAATCTGCCAAAACATCAGTGCCCTGTCACTGTCAAAATTACATTTTCAAATAACAGTGGTAGACATTTTATATTCATATGTTTATATGTAGCATAGCATTGTGGCTATCTGTAGCCAATATTTTGATTGTTTGTTTGTCTGTTTATCAGTAAATATAATCTTAAACACACAGTTGGTTATGTTCCCAGGTAAAAAAATCCTATCCTATGTGTTTGTTCTTATGAATATGGTTTATAGTCTCTTAATCAAACACCAATGTGCTTGGACGTGATGACTATTTTCATAAACACTTAAAAGACCTGATCTACCTTGATAGAAGTGGAGGCAATCTGAATGTGATGCAGCTTGCGAAGCGTGCTCTCTCTGTCGATGAAGTAGGAGGCGGCGAGCTGATGCAGTGTCTCTAGGGTGACTGAGGAGCTGTTGCTGGCATATTCATTCAGGTCTGCTCTTTTGCTTAGCTTCCTTTTGTCCACGAATATGGTCAATGCCTCTTCTCCTGTGGATGAAAGTCAATGTCACTGACATGTAGAAAGAAACAAACAACTTTGGAAACAAAAAATACTTGGGGAATTGAGTAGACAGAACTGGGAAGAACTTAGATCACTAAGTTCATATTAACAGTACAGGCTACACCAGGTACATATATAACAAGCCAGGTCACCTGAACAACTAGACGGATATATAAATAGTTTACACCGACTAAACATTTCCTTAGTATGCACTGTAATGTAAGACTGCTGGTCGATACAAATCAAATTAATGCTCAAAAAGTTTTCTGTATGTCTGTCAATATATATAAAGGACATTTTGTCTTAATGTGCATTTTTGTTTGTTTGTGTGTTTATCTGTTTTGCTTACATGCACTTTTACTGAGTCAAAACATGTCAAAAGCATCGAGTGATGCCATCACTTGCAAAATTATATATATACAGCTCTGGAAAAAATGAAGAGACCACTTAACATTGATTTCTGAACTTGGAGTGGTCTCAGTTTTTTCCAGAGCTGTATATATGATGTGGTAGTCAGTCATTCCAGGAATTTGCGCATCTCCTGTTTCACTATCAATGTGGGGAAGAAAACTCAATACCTTCACTGTAGCAGTTTCATTATTGAGCCAGTGGGTATGGAGCTCCGAGCTTCAAGCTTGAAGAGTGGCGTACAGTTAATAATGATGTGATGCATATTGCATGAGTATGAGTTGTCAGCTCCACACATCCAATAAAACCCTCTTGATATTGTTTGATAGTGATTCTGTTTGAAAGCAAATTGGTACCAAAAAGTTATAAGGTCTAAATGTCCAGCACACATATTTGTAAACTACAGATAATGTGCTTTCAGAAAAGGCATTGTCTCACATCTGCAAAAAGATGTTTATAGACAATAAACAGAAAACTGTTTTTTTTGCACCTGGGTTAGAGTTGAAATGTGTTTGTATTTTTCTAATTTAACAGAATAATTATTTATTTCTGTGATGATTATTATTTAGTAATGTAAATAGTAGTAGTAGTAGTACAGTAGCCAAACAAATTGGAATGCCTTATTCATTGCAATGTGGATGCAGGTAGCACATTGTGGCTATAAAAACAGTTGGATAAGTCTTGAATTACAAAAACTCCAAGAAGCAGAATACAATGGTTTTAAAATTATTAGAAATTGTTAAGATACGTTTTGACCTGTTTGAACTTTTGATAAGCTTTGATGTTGCAACATTTCCAGCAAAACACTGACTATTATAAATTCATTTACACAAAATAAATGTAATGCTGAAGTGTCTTGGTTGTAGCATTGTTGCATGAATTATTATATGAAGAGGCAAACAGGTATAGACATCTTAGAGCCCTGATGACTGAGTTTGTATGTATTGAATCAAATGCTTTCTCGTAGACACAGTCCAGGCACAGTCGAAGCTCATATTATTTGCAGCTTCTCAATGCTTTTTGGATAACTTGAATATGATCCATCATGTTATATCCGCTTCTGAATCCTGCTTGTTCTCTTGGTTGGGTGGAGTCCAGGGTGTCTTGAAGGAGATGTGTTAATATCTTTGTAAAGATTTTGTACAAGATGTTAAGTAGACTAATGGGCCTGTAGTTCTTGAAATCTCCTGTGTCTCCTTTCTTGTGAAGAAGAAAGATGGTTGTGTTGTTCCATTAATCTGGTATTTATGTAATTCTGAGACACTTTGTGAAAAACATAGGTTATACCATAAAGAACATACATTATATATAAATATATCATCATCATCATCATCATCATCATCATCAGCCTATATCGATCCACTGCTGGGTGTTTCCCCAAGTTGTTTCCACTTGATTCGATCTGTAGTTTCTCTTTTCCTTTCCTCGCCTGCAAAGTGTATGATTTCATCTTCCCATCTTCTCTGTGGTCATATTCTAGGTCTTCCTTCATATCTTGTAATCCACTCAAGAGCCTATTTTGTCCATCTTTGATCAGTTCTTCTTGCAGTGTCTACGGCCCATTGCCAATTTAACATTTTCACTCTTTCAGTGATGGCACAGATTGTGGTTTGTTCTCGGATCCATTAATTTATTTTCCCATTTCTTCGTTACTCCAAGCATGCTCCTTCGTGTGGTCCAGTTTCTGTAACATTTTTGCTTTTAGTGTTCAGGTTTCACAGCCATAAATTAGCACTGGTAGTATATTTTTCTCTCAAGTGAATGGGTAGATTTCCTTTCAACAACTTTCTTCCAAATACACTCCATCCTATTTTCATCCTATTCTCACTGCCGCACTGTATACAGTAATATGTGTGGGATCTGGCAAACTTGCAAGCTATTTATTCAGCAGGTAGAAACAACTAAAAAAAGGTGTGAGTAGCACTAGTCTAATTACAATAGTTTGTCTCTGTGTCACAATGATAATGCCATGCAGCAGTAACTCCTCCATATACCCAACCTAGAAACACGCTCAACTACTTCACACTAATCCTACAGAAGATGAGCTTTGAATTCCCCACTTTGACCAAGCACCCACCCATCCAATGGCAAACTCATACACTTATCTGGCAGCTAGCATAGAGAATTATAAATGTAGAAATCTTTCTACATGGGGTATTCACACCAATAATGCTGTAGGAGCCCACGGATGTCAATTACATTACTAATTGGCATAATTATGATCACTGGGCAGCATTTGCACATTTGCATTGACTCTGGCATTAAGACAAAATAAAAAAGGTTGAGTTCAATATCATCAAAATGTGTTTCTGATTCTGACTACAAACTCATTTACAGCTGTTATGATCATTCAAATGCAGCCGGAGGACTATTGACCCAGACCCAGGTATTATGCTATTGAACAGTCATGAGAGAGAGAGAGAGAGAGAGAGAGAGAGAGAGAGAGAGAGATTTAATATGCAAACATTGTAGAAAAACAAGTATAGCTGAATACAATCTGAAGCTGTAGAAAAAGGGTTGTGTTTTTAGGTCCACAGTAGGAATAATACAAAATAAAACAACAAGCAATATGAGTATACTAAAAATTATTAAGCAGACTATAACTAATGTACCTGCAGGTAGGTCTTCCAGAATAACTATAAAGGGAATACACATATTAGTATTTATTAGTAATGTGTAAAGTCTTGAATAATTGCTGCTGCACAGACATCAGGTGAAACGCAATTTACTGGCAGAATGTGTAATTAGCTTTTGAGTGTGGGGGGCTTTGTCAGGTGGTGCCATCACAGATTAAATGCTGGGGATTACCTTGTGCATGACAGATTCACCGCCCTGAGATCAGTACTGTAGGTCTCTGGCACTATAAAATATAGGCAGGAAAGCGTTTTTTATTTGTATTTTGGATAAATGAGCTTCTGTGATTGCGTTTTGTGAATGATTAGGCAATGTTATGAAAGACAGCAGCACTAAGTTCAGGTCTATCTGTGATCATGTTCAATTAATGGATTTTACGGAAATGTCTGCGTAGTTAATTTTGTGGACAGAAATTCCAAATATCACACTGTTAGCGTTGATACAAAAATGAATAACATGGTGGGCACCAAAAATAATAGATTTGTATGATCAGCCATCATTATTAAACTACACAATCCTTTCTTCTCTTTCTTTGTCCCCCTGATATGAACAAGTTGAATGTCCATCAATAGCAAAACAATACGTATATTAAATGCAACATTGATTTTACCTCCCAGTGTGGCTGACATTAAGAAATGTGTTCCATATTTCTTGATGAGGTTTTCCGTGATCAGTTGGAGGCTCGGTCTGCGTCCCAACAGCCTGATGTTTCGGATCAATTCGGGGGCGAGGGGCAAAGGGGAGCCGAGAAAATCTCTCCGCTCAAGCGCCAAGTTATTCACTTTCCACCGACCAAACTCTCTGCAAAACAAACATTATGACAAAACAACTGCAAGTGAAGAGTAAAGCTACTAATAAAAAAGATATTAGGAAGTTCAAATGTAATAACAGCAAACTGGCTTTTTTAAATGATCACTGATATATTAAAACAACCAGAAATCTGTACTTTATATTTAATGATTTAATTTAGTCTTCTCTTTTTCCGTCTGTCCAAAAAGTATTATGTTTGGTAGCAAACTAAGTCATTGATTATTTTTTGTTATTAAAGTATAATTGAATACTTTTTTGTTTGTTTTATTTCAAAGGTCATATCTAGAACGTTTAACATTGTTCTCATCCTGGGTTTTTCTATTTCATTATTGAATTTAAGTTTGAAACACATTCAAGTTGCTGTTTATGTCTAGTCTATGTTTAGTCCATGCTCAAAGATACTTGTTGATAAGTATTGGAAGTCTCTCTAATTGATTTGTGTGTGACATTTGTGTTGTATGATTTTTGAGCAGGCAGCCAGCATATCTGAAGTGTAATTCTGTGAAAGGACAGCCTCACACCCATTCTGTCAAATCTGCGAGCAATGACAGCAATATTAGTGCTATTGATCCGTTCTCATGTCCTCATCGATAAAATGGTATGCATATTCCTTAAATTTCACATTAAACACTTAAAACCCCTTTGTCATCAAATACAGTAATGTTAATAACAAGTCTCTGCTTAATTAAATAATTGATTTGCCTTTTTTTCCAGGTTAGATTGGCTTACACAGCATGCGTTTTCCCAGTGGGATGACTTTGTGCAGATTTTTTCTAAACAAAAATAAAACGTGAAACATTGCAATAATTCTAACAGCCTGAAGATAAAAAGACACGTAAAAATAGACTGTCACAAAAATAGGAAAGGATCCTTGGATCACTTAGTTATTAATGGACAGCAAACGAGCACGATGGGGCGAATGGCCTCCTCTCGATTGGACACTTTCTTATGTTCTTCTTATGTTCTTAGGTAGAAGCATTTTTAATGGAACTTCAATCCACTTGTAAGTTAAATCTCCTTGTTATATTTTTATTGTGCCAAACCTATCAAGGAAAAAGAAAAGCATTCTGTGCCCGTTGTTCAATGCGATTAGTGAAAATGTGCTTCTCATTGCGGATCTGACCTCATTAATTTAACTTTGGCGTTACTTTTTAATGTTTGGTTATTATAATGTATGATGATGATTATTATTATTAACCTTTCTGTCACCTGCTGTTTACAAACTGTGGTTACTCCCCGAACAATTGATTGTCATAGGGCAGCAGAGCATGTATTTATTTTTATTGATGTTTGTTTACTTTTCTCAGCCGAAGTCGTTAACTTATCATCGTCTTCATTACATGGAGCTGTTAATTCTTCAGTCCATCTTATTTTAGATTATATAAATACAGGATACAATCTTAATCCAAATATAGGACTGTGTTATGGAAGTGCATATGTAAAAATCGACAGGTAACCTCAGATTGTCTATAAACAGTCATAATGCAACCTACAGGCGTGAGGATTTATTAAACTTCAAAACTGAAGATTGAAACCCATTTAAACAGATGTGTTCCAGATGAGAATATGTTTGGTTGAAAAAAAAAGGAAAAACTATTTCAATTACAAAAGCTAAATGCTGCTCACTGATTGTAGAAACATTATTGAAATGGAGCTGGTCTTCCTAGGTTCTACAATAAACCATCCTACACTTCTCAACTGATTCAATTTGTTTGCTGTAAAAGAAAGTGCTGCACATAAATGATGTGCAAGTGCAGATTAAAACAGTAAATCCCCTCCGTTATATGCTCCTTCAGTTATACCTGACTACGATAAGCCTCGCCTGTCTTATCTTAAACCCTGTGAAGGCTTGGCAGCGACTGGCAAACTGATGAAAGTGGAAACGCAGTTTGAAGGTTGTTCCACAACAAAAAAACGGCTGACACTGCTTCTGACCTGTCTGTTCTGGATAACGGGCCTCCATTTGCTGTAGAAATCTGAATTTGTGTTCGTATTTGAACCCTTGAGAAGGATCCCTTTTATTTAATTTTAAGCTCTGAAATTAAAACCCAATTTAAAATATATGTAAATGTATGCATATGTAAAGTATGTAAAACTCAACCAGGGAACATAATAACACCTACCTCCTTCCTGTGTGCTATTCTGGGTTTGTCAATTGAAAATTCATCTACTACTTTTTTCTTCTTTCCACTTGAACAACCAAATGAAAATATGTTTCTGCATTAATCTTCAGTAAAGATCTCTCTTTCTCTCTGAGTGTTTTATTCCTTTTTTCTTCTAGGAATTCAGTATGACCCCTATTTCCCTCGGAAGAAAGAAACCCTTACCACTGAGAGCATTATTTACACTGTGGTAACAGGAACAATTCACGTTGAAGAGAAAGCAGCTCAGAGGCATAATTCTCAAGCAGTAAAATTAAAACCGCGTTTTATTCATTTTCTCCTACATATCGGCAGGATGTTTGAGGGTTCAGCTTTACCAAAATAACCTGGCGTCTCCCAACTGTCACTTCTCAATATTTATACTTCCCTGCAGCTTTCTTTTGGGCTTTTACAAACGCTGTCTTTCAAATATTCTCGCTGGCAAATTCTTAAATCAAAAAGGCTCATTTCCTTCGGAGGAGCTCATTAAAATTCTTTCAAATTCAATCAAGGGGAAAGGTAGAAAATTGAAAGAGGAATGATAGGCAGAGCACTTTCATTATGGGGGTACCACTATAAATAGTAGAATAACCGCTTGTAATTTATCTTTTCTGATGCTAAACCGTGTGTCATCTGGGAAAATTAGAGATTGTCGGTGTTCGAACGCGAGATTCTGTTTGGGAAAATTGGGTATGAAAAGAATGTTGTCACTTTTAATTTCTCCCAGCGTATTTGGTCAAACGGTTTTCATTTATTTAATTGATTTATTTATTGTAATAGACAGCGGTGTCAGACAATGAAGCTTTGAGAAAGAAAGGCATGCATTGACACTGGGAATTTGTGACAGTGCACACTTTGGGGTAAACATTAAATGCTTAAGAAATGTTTTATGATGCTAAACTGATAACTACATGAATATCCAATCCGTATTAAAAAGGACAAAACCAGCGACTCTGAAAATCATAACTGAGTCTTTCTCAACAATTCTTTGCTACTGTATGTCAGAGGATGACTAAGCAGTAAGATGTTTCTCTCTAAGAAGCCTTGACTGTCTGCAGTAACATTTCATATTTGAACGCTGCTACTGAAAACTTGGAAACAGTCCAGTGGGCACAAAAATAATGATGTTATAGTAGCATTTCTGTTTTGTTTTAAACAATAGTTTGTGGAGAGCTACGACAGAGCCAGGGTTGCTTTTATTAGGCTAGAGTCTTCCTAAAATAATCTGAATTACATTAATTTACTGGGAAAAAAAATATTCCAGTGCTGTCACAGGGGAACATGAAACAGTTGCTATCATCTACAAAGTGCCAGTTCTGTCTTTTACTCTTGATTTCTAACAGTGGGTTTATTTATTTGATTGTACGAGACCCCATTTGCTCAAACTGACATCATCTTAAACTGCAGCACTTTGCATTCAAATGTGGCGCATTGAACAACATTTGGCACAGAATCGTATTGGATGGTGTACACCTCGTTATAGCTCTCTGCCTTTAATTTAATCACAGTTCGTAGGGATGTGAGCCTTAAGTGTCCTTTGCCATAGACCATCGCAAAATGTTGATCCAACCACCCACAGCAAATTAAAAACACAGAAGAGTCATCTTTCAAACAAAAAAGGTGCCAACAAACTTGAAGTAGTTTATATCTATCATTAGTGTTTAATATAAGTGAAATATACTACCTCAACATATACCTAGAAAACTGGAACAACAAAATAAAAACATCAATGTTGAAATTGTGGAAAAGGCCATGAATTAAGGAACAATAATAACAATAAGTCTGTGTGTGTGTGTGTAAAATATTAAACTTATTATTAAGGAAAACTTAAGAAAACCAGCTGGCAGGTTCTGCAGCTCAAGGGAGTCTCTATATTACCATGCTACAGACAGAAACAGCAGGCACAGTCCATTAACTTTGCATCATGTGAAAAGGGATGTTATAATGAGCAAAACACTTACATGCCTTCATTATATAATAAATATACACAGAAACACTGCAAATCAAATCACACACACATACTGACGTGCATAACATTTGCATTAAAAGCACTTACTGTATGTTTGTTGCTTTGACCACCTTGATATTTCATAGGCAAAGGTTATCTTTTTTTCTATCAACATTTTCCTTCATAAGATGCATACTGAAACTGAATAGAGGAAGTGCACGTCCCACCCAACTAACAAGACCCTCGCTGTCAACTGCTCCATCCACGAGAAGTATTGATCCAACTCAAGCTTTATTCTCCCGGCCTCGGTACTCACCGGTATATCTTGTATCGGGTCGCGAATCCTTGCCGGTTCCTCTCGACGAAATCGGTGTATTCCTGCGAGTGGTGGAAGGGTCCCTTGTCTGAGAGGAGCCAGTCCAGGGGACCGCTAGCCTGCTGATCGAGGAGCACGGCAGCCGCGAAAACCCAGCAATGGAGGCTCACTGTCATCCACTCCCATAGAGCCATCAGAGAGAGCAGTTCAGCAACAGCGCGGCGCCACTATATCATACCTCCACTGGAAACCTGGAATCCTCATGCTTTCCGCTCTCCCTGCACACCTAGGTGGAAACACACACACACACAGAGACACACACACACACACAAAACAGGCAATTAGAGAACAGGAACACTATCTCCCCGAGGATACCAGTCCCTTCTTCCGCTTCCAGGGAAGAAATACATTTTCCATGTGTCTGAATCTTGGAGGCAATAAACAAGGAGAAATAGGAAACTGTCAAACAGTTACCAGCTCTCTACACCCTGCAACCTGGGAGCACCTCGCCAGGATTAGAAATGTATTTAAATCTTCAGAATGATGACACTGAATACTTAAACCTTTATCTTCCATAAATAAGAGTCTTATATACACGACAAGACTATTACCATAAGGAAACAAGTGTCATAATTGTGTCGTATAATTTAGTATAACATTTATATACAAGATATATTACAATATTTCAATAATAATGCTGCCTATACATGTAAATGTAGCAGTGAAAGAATGGTTTGAGGGCAAATGCCAATGGTAGGAGTTATTTTCTGAAAGGGTCTGTCACATATTTGTCTAGGTGATCTACTTCTACAATTAAAATCTTTACTGAGTCACTGCTGGATGAAAGAATTCGGTTCTTCCATGAACTTCCAACATGGTTCTTTACTGTTTCATCTATGAGGTGTTTAGCTTTCTTTGCATTAGAAGATGGAGTTCTGTCCACTGGCCAAATCTTTTGTTTCTCTCTTTCTGATAATCCAGCCAGTTGAAACTAAAGTCACTTTGACTCTTGAAAGAATCGCATGGTATTGAAGGGGTGAAATGACACCTCGAACACTAACTGTCCTGAGACAGTGAGGCCTACATGGACCCCGAGCCTAAATTTAGACCTGGGACGTCTGTTTGCTCCACTGAACCTTAGTTGTCTGTTGTTTACGGTGATCTAAGTGTACCAAGGATTGGGCGCCTCGAGCAGGAAGGGTGCAGCTCAGAAAGTGAGGGTAGACGCAATGAATAAACCAGAGCAAGTGGGTGAACGCCAGCTTCTAGCTCACACCTACAGCTGCTGCAACACACGTTCGAATCTCCTCAAAGAGAAAAATACATCAGTAGCTCTCGCCTTCGACGCCGAGGAATAAGAAAAAGAAAAAGGAAGTTCTCAGTGTGAGACGCGTAGTTAAGCCCAGTGTGATGGCGGGTGACTATATCATCTCTTACTGAGGTCTATCAGCTGCTTTGGTATACAAGCTTAGTAACCGCATGGCTTGGAGGCATTATCCCGTCTGGTTTGAGCCTATTTTTGACTTGAAAGGGAGCTGATAAATCCTCACCCTCATCCTATATTGCCAGCAACACAACTCCCGATGTACAAACCTTAATTGATCCGCTCAGTATCCTATAGTTATAAGATAGTCCATAAATTATACAGAGGAACTGTTTTATGCTCTTGCCATCTCCTGTCTTCTTCCCTAAGCCTTGTCAAGAGCTAGTCTGGGTCTCAGTTCCACCTTGCAATGCTATTTCTTTCACATTCATCGGAAAAACAAATTAATACTCATCAGCAAGGGAAGCATTTCATTGATAATTACTGATTAAAAAGTAAATACCACCTCTACCTTCCCATCAGCCCTGAACAAATATCACTCTGACAGCATCACTACGCATGGCGATATGAAACAGAAAACCTTTCATTTAAACATCTATTCAAAAGGCTAAAAGCCTATTTCTTTTAAATGATATTGCTTTCAGACCTAACAGCGGCCATAATGACCCCTTATATTCATTAAGCAACACTGAATATAGAAAATTGCAAATGAATAGAAACATTATCAATTTGTTCTTCTACAGTTAACAGAACAAATTGTCATAACATTTCTGTCGAAAATAGCCTACAAGGACAGATATCATTAGCTTATTTCTGAGTGTCAGATTGGTTAAAAAGACCATGTTATGTATTTAATGAAAATCATACGAAGAGAAAAACTCTCTGTGTATTCGTATAGGCAGATAGATGTGTTTCATTTAGAAGAAAAACATTTTTATTTAGTTTCTTGTACTGAGCAATATCTAGTAACAATCTGTGGTCTATAAAGATGGTATAGATACCAAAATAGGTCACAGTTCCTTAGGTAAGCACACACTCTTTCAAGATGTATAATGACCCACATGATTTAGAAACAGGGATTGCACAAGGGGCGGTTACAAAATAATGTTATGTAATAGTGCATGGGTAGCTAATTTATTTATGTAATATTTTTAATGAGCTTATATTGTTTCCCCTGTTGTCTAACTAATTTCCTGTGGACCTGTGTGCAACCTGGGAGCTAGGGCAGAATATAATATAAATTTTTACTTTCAGTTTAATAAAATGATAATTAAAATATACAGTGCATGAACTAGTGTAATTGCATTAGATGTATTGGATGCTAAAATCCTATACTGGTGGAAACCAAGCATTGCAAAACCATGGAACATGGTAGGCCCGTCTCGGAAAGCGTGCAGGAATTAAATATCAATATCCCATCTCCTGTTACAAACCGTCTGGCAGATGAGATCCTTGGAATTTCTAAAATGGAGCATTGATTTAGTAACCTTTCTATTTATAAAGTGGATTTCCATCATTTTCATTATTGTGATAAGACATGACAAACGACGGTGTCAAGTCGACGGAGAAATACGAGATGGCCATTATTTTAAGCGTTAAGAAAGCACACATTTTCTCCGCTCTTACTTCAAGACCTATTCTGAGGCCCTCGAATGTTGGTGTATGTGATGGCTGACAGATCACAGCGTACGTCTGACATTTATGTTAATCCAGTTCAGTCAAGGTGGAGGAATTTAAACTTTCAAGGTGTCGAAGTAATGGGATCGATTGAAATGGCGGTTGAATCCCTTACAAAGCCTGCGCAACCCAATACCTCTTCCTCAAGTTTAGAAATCCCGGGTTGCAGAATATTCTAGCTCCAGTATTGTGTTCGTGACATTGTATAATGAAAACTACACCAAAGTCAAACCCCCTATCTGCCTCACAAGTATACAAATAAAGTATTTGTGTGATGGTGAGCTTGAAACATAGATGAGTGAAACAAAAAGATGAAAAATATTAATTAGAATTGCTTCAGCGGGATACAACTTGTGTTCCAGTGCTTTTAAGCGCCACTTGAAGTCTTCCTTAAATCCAACTTCAAACCGTATTACAGGCACTGATGAAACTTAACGTCCTCTCATCAGTGCTGAGTAATGGGGTTTTTGGCCTTAATTAACCTAGTTAACTTACATCTTGAGTGCTTCACAGCCAATGTCAGCCCTATGTATTCTCTTGTTGTTTTCAAATTATCATCTCTGCAGCTCTCATACTATTAATTTTTTGACTGATGATCCAAATTGAACAAAACACGCTTCTCTGTGTGGCAATGGTAAAGGCCGTTCATTCCACCATCAAGCTGCAATCAAAGAAATTTAAAGGCGTGGAGAGGAAAAGGGTCTTTAAATTGTATAGAAAATAATGGTGCTGTGACAGGACTGAGAGCCCACTAATCTAATTTTAATCTGCCTGTCATTCTGAGGGAAGAAATTTCAAATTGGAAAAGAAGAAACACATCTATTTCTGTGTTTCTCTGCAGCAAAGAAAATCGTTCTTGGGCATAGAAATATATCTGCAAACCATGAAAGAAATACAATTACACAGTGCTTGCATTAACAAAAAAAGAACTCATAAAAATGCATTGATGACACAGCAGAAAACAGTTTCAGTCACATGCATAGAAGCTATTCCAAACTCTATTATGTTTATTAAAGAAAATGTAATAATAATAATAATGAATGAATGAATAAATGAATGCATACATATATAAAATATTCTATGCAGCTGCAAATTCGAAAAATCATAACCACAGAGTAATGTGTAAACTATGGAGTATTGCATATAATGTTATGTTAATTGCTTACAGGGGAATAATACAATAAACTCATACACTTTCACATGGTAGTCTAGAGATAGAAAACAATGTACTGTAATACTGTTTGAGTGTAGTTTACATTTAATTCTTAACAATTTCTAAAACTCAAGAATTTCTAATAGCTCAACATCAACGACACAACTATCCCTGAGGTTCAATCCTACCAAGCTACGGTGATATATGCTTCAATTAACTCGGAGGGTAATGCTGATTTATAGTGATTTTGGTGCTGAAACGTTGCTCTTGGTTATAATGCATGCCAATAATAGCATAAAACATAATATCAACTGTGTTTCGTGAATAGAAATGTCTGTTGGTGTTCAAATAATTACTTCCATACTCGCTTACAAAAATGTATAACAAAGATAGATAGATAGATAGATAGATAGATAGATAGATAGATAGATAGATATAGCTTTGCAAAAGCAATTACAAATAACCTTGGCTTTGGTTACCAAAATCCACCTAATACAAATCTCCAGCTAAGGTTTTTATTGGCTACATATCACAGAGGTGCAGAACACTAGGAAGTATATCAAGTAGACTATAGTACAAATGATCCTGTGAAGAGACACTCCTTGCTAATAACAACCCTTGGGATTCTTCCTTAATAACAAGTATTATTTCTGGTAGATGAAATACAATAAATACTTATGAATAACTGAAGACAAAAATAAATGCATCAGGCATTACTTTAATGTTGGGGGAAAATCAGTGCAAAGTGACAAAATGCAATATATCATGTCTGTGAATATGACTTTTAAATAACTCTTATATATCCTCATGAATGCTCACAATTTTTTTTCTCCCACAAAAAACAAACAAACAAACAGATTGCCTGCCTCTCGATCTTTTATTATTAAAACAAAGTACTTCAGGCATGGATTTAAAAATAAAATCATGAAAGAAAGACCATTATATCCAAGATGCTCTGTATGTATATTTTTCTTTTGTTTCATTGAAAGAGCATGGATGTATATGATGGGCATGTTATGTAATATCTTATCTGCTACCACATTTTTCAATTATTGAGCATTCCTGGAGGCTTTTTTTATATGAATGTTCTGATCAGTCAACCAATCTTTTAAAGTATCTTTCTGCATAATGCTTTCTTCTCTCCTCTGAACTGAATAAGGGTAACTTCCATTGATCTGCCAGTCGACTTATTATCATAAAAAATAAGAAAAGGATATCATTACAAAGCCTTCCCTATATTAAGGAGGAATTTGAAACCGCCATTGGGCCATTGTGAATTTTTGAAGTAGAAGAATCATTTTTTTGTTTTTCTTTTCAAAGAATACTCATTTGCAGAACAATTGAATCCAAAATTTCCTGTAAGCTATTGTCATTAAAATAAAGTCATGCTATGAAACAGGTTTTAAAATATATTTGGTCTGCATGTCCAAAACTTAATTGTTTTTTAATCATCTGACTGCAAGCCAATTATGATCCCATTCACCTTGAGAGTAATTCAGATGTTTTCTTTGTTGAATTCCTGTCTCAGATCAGGTACTGAAGAACATCCTAGCTACTTTGAAACACAGAGGCACCTCCATTTTGCTTTGGGACTGTTTTTCATCCTCCAGTCCCAGAGCCCTGATTATAACGGAGGGATAGATGGGATAGATATCCTGACACACTCAAGATAAGCTGACCAATAAACTTGAAACCTCTTCATCCAGAAGGTCATGCTGGGAATGTGCACTACCACAATGATCCCAGGCATGTGTCCAGCCAGTTAGAACAATCAAAAGGTAATGGAGCACAACATCTTGATTGGTCATCATAATCTCCAGCTCTCAATCCTGTACACAATGGCTGTTATGAACTGATAAACTGAATTCAGAAGCTCAGGCCATGCAATGAGGAAGAGCTGGAGAGCTTCTGCATGGAGGGATGGTCAAATATCCCTGCAGAGAAGTGAGTGAACCTATCAAATGGCCTCCATTTCTCAGGTTTCCATGTTATCAAAGCCAAAGCGGGTTCACAAATGACTAAATACATGATATGGTGTATTTAGACATCTGTGTTGTTGACTGATGTGCTATTGCAGCAGACTGTTCTGACAGTCACACAATTCTTTGCATTCATATTTATCTGTACTGAAAAATAATGAAGACTCATCTGCATGTTCTTGCTTATTAAGCCTTTAGGTTCACTTCTTCAGGGCTCTGGATACATGTGGAGGTGACTGTACTTTTGGAGAACACAACAGTAACACAAACACCAAGAGGTAATAGAATGGATTTGCAGCTCAGGATAATTCAAGCTTGCTTCTTGCTGTGATGGAAACTTTGCCACTTGTTGTCTTTGTAAGGGAGCTCACAACAGAGAGAGATATATGTATGACTGTTGCCAGGGTGGGGGCGCAATGATATATATTTATATAAATATAGATGTATCAGGATTGGAGTGTGAAACAGATGCTACCTAGATAGATACACCTTCATAAAACCTATGAGTAAGATTAGAAGACTTAAAAGTGGGTTTGATTATAGCTGTATAGATTCAGATGAAGAGGTGAAGAATGCTATAAAATCAGGTGTTTCCTGGACTAAAAATGGATGTCTTATTTGTTTTGATCCTTAATTACCTCCCAGTGTGCCCTTTAATCAGTGTCTATTTAAATGAATGCAAAATTCTCATAATGGAGACAATGCTTATCACAAAGTACGACATATTTGGAAGATCCAGTGACAATTCCTGTCATTTCAATTAATGTCAGGCATTAAAATCAGATTATTCTCCTTGTTATCAGAAAATGCCTTCAAAATTCAGATGTGCCAAACAACAGAGTCTCATGCAAACATGAAAAAGGCTTCTGAACAGATGACAGACTGAGATACCGATGCTTTGCTTTGCTTTGTGTAGCTCCTTTTGGATGACATGGGTTCATTTCCACTGCTACACAGATGATACCGTTATACCGATATTTCAAACGCGATGACATCTGTGCGGAGAAACCTGCAGGAACTTGTCTCGCTGACATCAAACAAAGGATGTTTAATAAACAAACTACTGTTAAACACAGATAAAGCACAAGCTCTCACACGAGGATCGCAGAAATCACATAAATAACACAGCCGTGCTGGATCTCTCCCCAGGCAGTCTTCTCTGGTATCTAAAGTTGAAATGAGGAATCAAGGTATCATATTTGAACGAGATCTCTTATTGGAAATGTTTCTGTTGCCAAATTCTGAGCTATGCTGTCCTTATCAGATGACAAAAGATTGATGTCTGCTTTTATATCTTCCAGGATTGATTACTGCCATGCCCTCTCCTCTGGTAATCACAGGCATATCAAGTCAAGCAGAATGCAGCCGCCAGAGATTTAACAGAAATAAAGAGACGAGATTACTATACACCTGTGTTATCATCTTTGCATTGGTTTCCTGTCTGATTTAAGGCGTTAAATGGCCTGGCATATTCCTACTGAAATGACCTTTTAATGCCCCAATGTCCACAGCATTCAGATTTAGTGCCCAAAACGTCTGGAATGATCTTATATGACAGTCCCCTCTGTGGTCGTTTTTTAATAAACAAATATTGTATTTTATAATAATCCAATGTAATTTGCTGTAGCCGTTTTTAATTATTTGCATAATTGTGGCCTTATATTGCTCTGTTCTTTGAATCCATTTCTATTCTCGTCCCTCATTATGTTTTTTAAAGTATATCTGTGACAGTTTCGTTTTTTTATCTACAAATCTTAATGTGATTCATAATGAAAAGGGCTATACAACAATTAAGATAGAGAAGTCGATTGTTTAACGGTGGCAGGTGTGTAGAATGGGTTGTGTCAATAACTGGGAACCCATGAGGGACTGATTGAAGACAGTTTTGTGTAATTAATGTTCTTTCTTTTGTACAGTAAGTTACAGCACATAAAAAATATTATTTATAGCAGTAAGGGGCATAACAGCAGTTGCCATAGTTTGTACTACAGTGGGTTTCTTCAAATGTCAAAGATATCCTTATATGTCACTGTGTCTTGCATTGCAAATT